>NC_141615.1:15309629-15508379 GCF_047967505.1 Dipteris shenzhenensis
CACTCCCACTCCCATCCTCCCACCCCCATCCCCACCCCCACCCCCACCCCCACCCCTACCTCCCCCAATCCCACTCCCTCTCCCACTCCCATGCCCATGCCCACCTCCCCTCTCCTACTCCCACTCCCACTTCCACACTCCCACTCTCCCTTTCTCCCACTCCCACCCTCCCACCTCCCACTCCCATTCCCACATTTCTACTATCAATTCCACTCCCACTTATGAATCCTAATTACAACTTACTTAAATAAATGATATTACTGAAATCACTCATAGGATTTAAGGTTTAGGGTTTGTGAGTTAGGGTTTAGGGTTTGGTGGTTTGGGTTTAGGGCTTGGGGGTTAGGCTTTAGGGTTTAGGGTTTGGAGGTTAGGGTTTAGGGTTTGGGGGTTAAGATTTAGGGATTGGAGGTTAGGGTTAGTGTTTGCGAGTTGGGGTTTAGGGATTAGGGTTTAGGGGTTAAGATTTAGGGTTTAGGGTTTGGGAGTTAGGTTTAGGGTTTAGAGATTAGGGATTAGATTTTACTGGTTAAGGTTTAGGGTTTAGAGGGTCAAGATTAACATTTATGGTTTAGGGATTAGGGGTTAGGGTTTAGGGATTAGGGTTTAGGGTTTAAAGGTTTAAGATTTAGGGATTAGGGATTAGGATGTAAGGATTAGGGGTTAGGGTTTAGGGTTTAGGGTGTAGGATTTAGGGTTTAGGGTTTAAAGTTTAAGGGTTAGACGTCTAGGATTAGGATTGAGGGTTTAAGAATTAGGGGTTAGGTTTCAGGTTTAGGGTGTAGGGTTTAGGATTTAGGGATTAGGGTTTAGGGGTTAGAGGTCTAGGATTAGGATTAAGGGTTTAGGAATCAGGGGTTAGGGTTTAGGTTTAGGGTTTTAGGATTAGGGATTAGGGGTTAAGGTTTACGAATTAAGATTTAGGGGTTTAGGATTTAGGTTTAGGGATTAGGGTTTAGGATTTAAGGGTTAGGGTTTAAGAATTAGGGTTTATGGATTAGGGTTATGGAATTAGGGATTAGGGATTACGGTTTATGGATTAGGGTTTAAGGGTTTAGGATTTAGGTTTAGGGATTAGGGTTTAGGGTTTAGGGCTTAGGGTTTAGGAATTAGGGGTTAGGGTTTAGGAATTAGGGATTAGGGTATAGAATTTAGGGTTTTGAGGGCTAGGATTATGATTTAGGGTTTAGAAATTAAGGGTTAGGGTTTAAGATTTAGGGTTTAGGGTTTAAGGTTTAAGGATTAGGATTTATGGTTTCGAGGGCCAGAATTAAGGTTTAGGGTTTGGGGATTGGGGGTTAGGGTTTAGGGTTTAATTAATTTTTTAAACAAGATCTAGATTTCTAAATAATTAATAAAGTAGATTATTGAGAAGAGACTAATGTTCTTTATAATGGTTGTTATAGCTTGTTTGCAAAGGGAACTCACAAAGGAGATGGCTATAAAATTTATTTTAGGGATGGAGGTGATTCTATGTTGCAAAAGAGAAGTAGTTGCATTTTCTACAATCCATAAAAGTGATCCAAATTCTTTTTGTCACTTTAGAAGACTTGGCGAAGATAAGGTGGCGGTTATCGTATCAAGGATTCTTGGTGCACATGTTGAGCTAAAGCATAAGTGTGAGGATATGGAAATCCTTGGAGATGTTATGCCCTATAATACTTCCAACAAAGCATTTATTGCATGGGACAGAGATGAGACCTATCCAACACATGTCATCAGGAATACAAAGTGCATATCTTTGGATTTTAGAGTGGGAGATATTTTACAAATGTTATCATTTGCAAATAAGAATGTAGCAGAAGGTCAAGTCTGGGGATTTGAACAAGTGGAACACTGGACATTTGCACAAATGAGAATTCAAAAAGCTACTGATGATGGTATGGATGATATCTCAATCTCATTGGATGGTCCCTACTATGAGGTAGGTAAGGATTTGAGATGGAGCATGCAATTTTTAAAGATTGGAAAGACTTGACATGTGGTTTTGAATGTGATAAACATAATGTATACTACAACATCAAAGAATTGAAAGAATATGCCAATGTACCAACTCTATTCCTTCATAGATGGATGATTCCAATGCACTCAACTATAGCACTGACATCTTATCAGGAGTCAATGAGTTCATTGGTACAGAGAAAGAAAAAGATATCACAATTGATGCCTTATCCGGGGTGGACGAGTTCATGCAATTGAGAAGTTGGGCAAAGATGTCAAAAGTGATATCTTTCCAAGCATGGATGGCTTCATGGATACTGATAAAGTTCTTGGAGTCAAACCAAGTAACTATGGAATTATGGAAATCATGCACCATGATATAATGAGTGATGTTCTCTTAGGAGTATAGGAGTTTCAAGACTATGGAGTTATGAAATCCATAGAAAGTGCATCAATGAGTGATGTTCTCTCAGGAATAGATGTGTTTGAAGATCATTCTGGACACTCTATTGCCACCGACTATGGAGTTCTGAAATCCATAGAAAGTGCATTAATGAGTGATGTTCTCTCAGGAATAGATGAGTTTGAAGATCATTGTAGACACTCTAATGCCACTGTGACAAGTGGTTCTACAATTGTATCAAAAGTAGGGATGAGATCAACAAAGGACTATTCGGTGTTTGACTTTGATTGTGAAACAGTTAATGTTACAAATGGTTCAATGAATGTATCAAAAGCAGGGATGACATCAACAAAGGACTATTCAATATTTGACTGTTAGAGTGATAAGATCAAGGATGCAACATCCCATGAAAACAACGTGACAAATAAATCTTACAAGGAGAACTGCACAAATCCAAATAAGAATGTACAGAAGGTCCCAAAACGGGGACATACAAATGCATGAAATGACAACAAGTCCAGGCAGATCCAGAAAAGCAATCAAAGAGAATAAGAGTAATGACTGAAGATGTTATGCTAAAAGCAATGCGATCTACATGCTGTAAGCAGAGATGTATGCGATCCATTAACTTACATGACATCAAGGGCTGTAGAGAACATGTCTGGCAAAGGAAAGGGAGCAAAAGAAACGAATACCTACTCACAAGACTGTCTTGCTTTCTTGTAAATGATAAGAGAAGGCGAAGTTCAGGACAACAGATAAGGCCTCTTATAAATGGAAAAAGTGTTTGCAATAATGCATATTGCATTATTACAGGATTATCACATGGCACATATTGGAATTTGGCTAGTAAAGTAAAGTATGGAGTCAAATTTAACATTCATGGAAACACAGGAAGGCCCAAAACAAGAGCCTCAACAGTTGCGGCAACTACAATTTTGAAAGATTACATTCATGAAAATGCTTTACCACAACCCCATCTATCAGAAATGCATCTTTCGATAGGTTTGATTTAAAAAGAAGTATTTAATTCTATTGGAGAAGCATAGAGGCAAAGAGGGCATGCACCCGCATCTTTTCATACTTTGTATAGTCTTTGGAAAAAAAGCTTTGGACATGTTAAAATCCCAAAGAGGCAAAAAATGTCAAAGTGCAATGACTATGATGATCTAAAGTGAGCACTTGAGAGTGCAACATCTCCAGAACAAAAAGAAGCTTGCAAAAAAAAGAGAGAATTTCATCATGGACTTGTTCGACATTCTAGAATAAAATATGCATTTTGGAAGGAGCAAGCTATTTCTCACCCAAATGAGTACATGTGCATTATTGTAGATGGTATGGATCAAAATACAACAACATTACCTTGATTCGTTAACACTCCACCTAAGCTACAAGGAAAATACTTTTTAAAGACACATCTATATGGAGTGTTAGTGCATGGATTTAAGTTTTTTGCAGACATATGGATTGATTCCTTGCATCTACATGATAGCAATCAAGTTGTAACATCCGTTATGAAGGCAATTCACAATGTACATGCAGAAAAAGGTCTCCTACTAGCAACTTTGAGAGTACAAGTAGACAATTGCAGCTGAGAGAATAAGAATGTATTCTTCTTTAATTTTGCTCAATGCTAATCGCTCATAGAATCTTCAATGAGATTGAAATTGGGTTTTTGTTGGTTGGGCACACACTTGAGGATATCGATCAGGTATTTAGCATGGTTTCAAGAGAACTAAAACACAAGGACATGGAGACGATGGATGACTTGATAAGAAAATGTGGGAGGCAAGTTAGTGGCTGTAAGGAAGGAACCAAATGCTCAATGGTTGAGAGGATGTATGATTGGAAGAGCTTTATTCTACCTTTCATACAAAAAGGTGGTGATGCCTTGATAGGTCATAGTGCTCCACACAATTTTTGCTTTTTCTTAAAGGATGAAAAACCAGTGATGCATTGGCAACACTATTCTCTTGATACAAAATGGAAACCTGAAGAACCTTACTCTCTCTTAACTTCAATCCCGAGAAAAGAAATGCATCCAACATGGGCTCCTATAAAAGAATTTAGCGAGAAATCCAAAGGTGAAATAGAAGGCTTAAAATCCTTTATTAAATACAAAGAGGAAATGCTTCAGAGATTTCTTGATTGGAAGCCCTCTTGGAAGGAACACACTACTGTTGTAATTAGCAAGACCTACCAATTGATAAAGGACCTTGAAAAAATGCGAGAAGATGATATTAAGGTAGAACGGCCTTTATTTTGGCCAAATGTTGGTAACGACTTGCGCCCAGCATGTGGTCTCTTTGAAAATGAGTTTGAATTGCTGCTCCCATGTCCATATTGTGGACCCAAGAAAAGAGAGTTTAAACTTTATGCCACAAATAGACATAGACGTCCATTATTTTGTTGCAGTTCAACCATCGGATGATGAACATGAGAACATGAAGTTTTGGGTTGCAAAAGTAGTTGACGTGAGCATGGATGACTAGGGGAGAGCTACAACATTTACAACAGTATGGTATGAGCCAAGGGGTAGGAAGGAGAACCAAGATAACAATACATTGTATAGTAGTTGTCTGAAAAAGGAATGGGTCCCAAACCATGATGCAATTTCAAGACTTTCTACAAAGACAGTCATAGTATCTTGGAAATTAAGGTCAAAGAAAACAAAGAAGCACATGGGGTATGATGTAGAAGACAAAATAAAATTACTGCGACCAATTATTTCGCACATTATAGAGTTCATAAAGATGCTCGCCCAGGAGGAGGTAGAAGGAGATAATGCAAATGAAGAATGCCCATGATAACACCATTCAGATGAGGGTGAATAAAGATGGCACCAAAGCAACAAGTGACAATAGAAAGGACATTCGAACAAGCAAATGTTTGGATCGCTCATTTCTGTGATGATAGAAAAGGACATTCAAACAAGCAAATGTTTGGATTGCCCATTTGTACTAAACTCACTGTAAAGGAAAAAATAAATTATTGATAAGGCCACGGCTGATCCTTTGTACAAAGACTCACATCCAGAGCAATATTTCTTGTAAACTTATGATAATGTAAAATTGCAAGCATAGCTATTGCTATTTTTTGGAGTACAAAAGAGGCTTCCATCATGTCTCATGTCTATATAAACCTTTTAATTTCTTGAATATTCAAGAGTGTTATAGTTTTCTGCATTGAAAGTAAAAAGAGTCTTGCAGGTCTCTTGTGTATACATTTTTAAAATTTTGCAAATCCTCAATAGCATGGTTTTCATGAATTTAAACTAATAACTCAGATTTTTTAATTTAAGAATACAATTCTTATAAACAAGAAATAAAATTTAGGATTTAATAGTATTTTTTGCATTATTAGTGCAACATTGTAGAGAGATATTTTGAAATGTATTATGTGGAAATGACAGTGCCAGAAAGTAAACTTTTGATTCTCGAATGACATTTTCATAAAGTAAACTTTTCATTTGGGATGGATTTTAAGGAATAGTCCAAAAGTAGACATATAAGTCTAAAATTAATGAAATAAGTGTTAACCCCAATCATTCTACCAAAGAGTACCAGCCTTAATCTACTTAGCATCGAACAAGGTCAGGTGGCCGCAGTGCTCCTATAAGTCATCCACGAGGATGCAAGCCAAGGCATTAGGAAAGGAAGTGAGGAAAATCACAAGGAAGGGTAAAGGATCCCTGTTACCAAGCCCCAAAATCCCACCACATCCCCTAACCCGTTCCAAGAAGGCCAGTCGGGTAGGTGACGGCTCTGACTAGGTGCTCATCCAAGACAATTTTGATGAGTAGATAGCTACTTTTTCCACCTCCTCTAATTTAGAAAAAGCTTCCTCCCAAGGTAACTTGGAAGTGCCTCCATGTCCAAAGGTAAACAATCCAGTGTGGGCCCAAGGCCTAGCACCCTCGCCCTCCTCTAAGGGGACCTATCCTAACCCGGTCCTAGAAAAGCAATATGTAAAAGATTCCCAAAACTTGGTATGGGACTACCAAGAGAAGTTTGAGCATCGACTAAAGCCCAGTAGAGGGTCAGATACTATTCATCCAGCCCACCTGATTGGCCACTGAGGGGCAAAATCACTCAAGGTGCCAGAAAGGGTGGAGGAAGAGGAACACCTCAGCTTCGAGTAGTCAAAAGTTCTATATCTGATGCAGAAGGTGTTTGAGGAAGACCGAGTGTTGCAGAACCTCCAAGAGGAAGGAGACCTATACGGCTTCGAGGACATGTTGTCCATGGAAGAAGAGGCTTCACAAGAGCCCCACGATGGTGCCGGGTTGGATACCTTCCTATTGATAGAGGTAAAAATGCTGATCGCTTCCTTGCTAAGAGAAAACCCCATCCTATGGCATGATCTATCCAATTGGATGAACTGACCACTCTCGCCTCTAGTTCATACCAGCCCTAAGCCCAACCAATCGACACCAAAAAAGAGGCAGAGACTACCCAAGGTTGCCATCAACAAGCTAGGCTAGTACTTCGAAGGTGATGAAATGAACGTCGCTATCCCGATACTCTATCAAAACCAAAAGGGTGAAGCCATCATGAATCAGGGAGCAGGAGTGAGTGTCTGCACCAAGGAATGTTTAGTGAAATGGGGAATACCCACACTCGAGCAAACCCATCTAGTAGTAAAGTTAGCCGATGGGGGAACTGCCGAGCCCTTGGGAGTGTTTACTGGCATAAACATTAAGGTATTTGGATTCACGTACCCTATCGGGTTCGTGGTCATGGACTTCACTTGACAGTTGGGATATGAAGCTATCCTAGGTAGGCCCTTCTTGCGAATTTCCAGACTCATGCATAACTGGCTTAATGATAACATCTACTTGCGGCACGAGGAGCAACATTATCATGAGAGTGGACTTGCACACCTACAAGGACCACCTATTATTAGGACACCTCTTTGCCATAGAATCTGACACCATCGCCTGAACCACCTCCATAAAGATATTCCAACCTTGTGACAAGGAAGAGGATGAGAAGGAGCCTGATGACTTCTAGTATGCACCTCTGCATGAGCCAGAATTATCACAGAACTGGATGCATATCTTAGCCAATATAGATGTCCCAGAAAGAGTACAGTTTGAGATCACCACTTCAAAGCTCGAGGGTCTAACCCCGATGGTTCCCCTGAGAATTTTTAACATGTTCAAGCCTCGAGAGGTAAGAAAGGGAACCATGAGTGTAAAATCAGATCTTCACTGGCTATCCTACGTAGGTGCCATGACTACTCACCATGAGTTCTCCTCTAGTTGGGGAACCAGGGCGAGTAAGGTAACCTCTCCTGTTAGCTTTATAAGCGCAATGGAAGAGCCCCCTTCAGGTCCCAAACATCCAAAAGAAAGACTAAGGCAAGCACGGCTAAGGCCAAAATGACCAATGCTCCAGCAAAAATAGAGGAGGAAACTAAAGAGAAAGAGGACCTATGGCAAGTATCGTCCCATTACAAGGCCTACACGATTCAGGATCGCAAAGATCTTATACCAATAGGCCAAAAGGTCTCGGGAAGATGGATGCTCTCAAGGGTATGATGGGCTAGCCTCAGTCAAGGAGGTAAACCTAGCCCCAGAAGTGTAGGACCCCCAACCCGTATTCATTGTTGCAGATGATCTCACCCCTAACGAGGAGAATGCCTTAATATCTCTCCTATAAGAGTACAAGGATTGCATGTCCTAAAAGTACACTAACATGAAAGGGGTGCCTGTCGAGGTAGTGCAGCACACAATCCCCATGCTAGATGATGCCAGGCTGGTACATCAACGCCCCTACCCTATGAATCCTAAATATGCACTCATAGTGAGGAAGAAATCTAGAAACTCATAGATGCAGGATTCATCTATGAGATTGAGCATATGGATTGGGTATCGCCCATTGTAATAGTCCTAAAGAAAAATGGAAAAATTAGAGTATGCATGGATTTGAAAAAGGTTAATGCCACCACTAGACATGACCACTACCCCTTGCCATTCACGGAACATGTTCTAGAAAGGGTAGGTTGAAAGGAAGTGTATAGCTTCCTAGAAGGATTTTCAGGTTACAACAAAGTGTCAATTGCCCCGCAAGATCAACACAATACTACCTTTCCAATTGAATGGGGAGCGTATGTAGCCAGGGGGATGATATTTGGATTCACCAATGCCCCTGCTACCTTCCAACGGATGATGATCATGATATTCAAAGAGTATCTGAGAGACTTTGTGGAAGTCTTCTTGGATGACATCTACGTGAACTCGAAGTGGGATGACCACTTGAAGTACCTTAGGCTCGTCCTCAAGAAATGCCGCTTATACCACATATCCCTCAATCCTAGTTTTGGGTCAAACATGGTGTCATTCTTGGCCACATAATGTCCCAAAATGGAATCTCTATGGACCATAATAAAATCAAACTCATCTTGGAGTTACCACCCCCCACCAACGCTAAGGGAGTCCAATGATTTACTGGCCACACGGGCTATTATAGGAGATTCATCTTATTCTATACAAACATATCCCGCCCATTATACAAACTACTAGTATCCTTCAAGTGGACCGAGGAATGCCAAACATCCTTCGAAACCCTCAAACTAGCTCTAGTCGCCGCACTAGTGTTGAGGTCACCCGACTAGAATTTAATAATCCATGTCCATATCGATGCCTCCAACTTTGCCATCGGGTGTGTGTTAGCCCAACCCAAGGAGCATAATCTAGATTACTCAGTATACTTTGGGAGCTGCTAACTAAACGAGGCCGAGGTTAACTACAACACAGCCGAGAGGAAAGGTCTCACCATGGTCTATGCAGTCAAGAAGTTTAGGCACTACTTGTTGGCTAACAAGTTTGTCTTCTTCATAGACCATCAAGCATTGCTATACTTGGTCAACAAACCCTACACGAGTGGGTGCATAACCAGGTGGATGTTGATCCTTCTAGAGTTTGATTTCATAGTTGCCATACATACAGGGAAAACCCATGTCTTGATCGACCACCTATCGAGGATCCCAAAAGGTGAAGCCCCAATGGGAGTAGAAGATGATCTCCTAGAGGCTTCTCTCTTCTTCCTCGACATCATTCCCAAATGGGCCACCAAAATCGACCACTACTTGGCAAATGGATTGCCCTTGGGCCAGGCCCTTAATAGGCCATAGTAGTGAAGGGGGATTCAAAAGCCCTTGGACCCAAGGGATCTTGCATTACCTCGTCCAAGCTCTCCTTCTCGATCGGAGCTAGATAGATCCTCCTGTCGGGGTCCTATTACCGAGTGGGCGCTAGGAATCAAGCTTCCGGATCGGATCCCGTACTAGGGTGCAAGGTGGACTGAGCGTAGCTCAAACTTCTAGCATGGGATCCTTGGACAAAATTATCCTGGATCACAAGTGCATGTATGAGACCTCTAACAAGGCACACTCAGGTTGAGTTGTAGTTTTGGAATTTTTATTATGGGCTACCCCAAAGGTATCCCCATGGTTAGAGAGATAGATCTATGGTGATGGTTGTAGGGATATGTTATCACACCGGGTGGCAGGATACCAGTAAAGAAGCAAGCGGTGGGATAGGACATAATGTGCTGGTCGGTGAGATAGGCAGTGCCACATGTTTGGCGGGATAGGTAGTGCCACGTGTTTGGTTGGATAGGATGCAAGTGGTATCCCCACCACAAACATAGGGATGAGTTTATGACAACGGTCGGAGAGATAATGGGGTCAACAGGATAATGCCTAATGTGCGAGTCGATGAAATAATTATAGCGATAGGCATGGGTATAGCAAGATGGCAGCGGTCGTGGGGATGTACCTACCATGCCGATTGGCAAAATATATGGATCGGCAGGATACGAATATGGCCACAGACATGGGGATGATTAAAGGAAGCAATCGATGGGATAATGTTATAGCAAAGGTCATGGGGATAGGTGCTATGGCCATGGGCCAATGGTTGTCAGACTGATAGGATAATTAACTTTGACATGCATTTAATTAGGGTAGTGAGTTAGACCATGGTCAGAAGTTAGGTCGGCATGATACAGCTATGGTGCTGGGCCAACAAAGTTTGACTGACAGGATATGGCTATGGCAATGGTTGGTGGGATAGTGCTAAGACACTGGCCCATGGGGATCGAAAAACCCTATGTCGTCGACTGGTTTTTGATGATTTTTGAAGGATTTTTAGTTTTTGTTTAGGTTTTTCTGTGCTAAAGGGATGCTATACTATCTAGTCTACCTACTTAATGAAAAAAACTTGAAAGAAAAACAACTTTTGAATGCCAAAATGCAAGATTTCTTGAGGGGTGAGTTTTACCACACAAAACTTCAAAATTTAGCATGATTCATCATTCTTGGTTGTTTTTTCTGAGTTTAGACATCATACACTGTTAACATCCAAAAAGTACAATTGTTGAATGCAGGGTAATCAATGATTAAAGGTGATCAGACTACACGATCTACTTCAATGGACAAGCTCAAGGAGTTTGATCCTCCAATACCCCAAGGCGAAAGATTGCAGGCAACGTGGACATGGAAGGAGTACATCTCAAACTCACGGAGTTTGATCCCCAAATATCCCAAGTCCACAGATTCTAGGCAATGTGCATAGATTGTATGTTCTAGCTAACACTCCAAGGCCAAAGATTGTAGGCAACGTGCACATTTCAAGTCTACATCAATGGAAATAGCCATGGAATGAGTACAGCTCAAACTTAGGGAGTTTGATTCCCAAATATGCCCAGACCAAGGCGTCCAGGAAATGTGCAGAGGTTATACGTTCTAGCTATAAGTTGCTGTTAAGTGTCTCACAAAAGTTAAGCCTCACCACTCTAGGTTTTGAGCCTTGTTCATAAGGTTCGAGCCCCCAAATGACTTAAGGCATGAGGGTGCTCAGGGAGTTTAAGTGCCACGGTTAACACAAGTGCTATTTCTGCTAGTAGGGAGAGATGGAAAGAATAGAAATATGCCTTGGCACCCTATGGGCCCAACAGCCTTCGGTTGTAAAAGAGAAGGAGAGTGATAAAAGGAAAAGGGTTGGCCCTCCCTTCAAAAGGTGACTTGTATAAAAGGCCAAAGTGTTGACTTTGGTCTTCATTCTTGTTTACACAAGTTTGAATACAGGCTCCCTCTTCTCTTCCAAGAGAGTGTTTTGGGTGTTCTCTTGTTTCCATTATAGTGCCCTTTGTTTGCCACTCCATCCCCCTTCACTCTTCTCTTCCCTTCTCCTTCTCCCTCCCTTCTCCCCTCTCCTCTCCTCGCTCCCCCTTCCCTTTTTCTCGCATGGAAACACATTGCAGCAATGTAGAGGCTGCTTGAGTGACACTTACAGATGACTCGTGCATTGCATTGATCTCACAAGGAGTAGCTTGGATTGGAGGCTCCATCGACATCTCTTCAACATCCCAAGACATGTGAGTCACCATCGAGACCCACACATACACTCCCTAGCAATGTTTCAAACTATCTTTCTACCAACTCAAAACACTAAGAAACATAAAAAACACGCTTCAAATGATCAAAAAGTCTCTCCCATAGAAAATGATAGTTTTCCTAACTTTTCTATCCAAACTCATGCTTCTTCACTCTTTCCTCTCCTACAACTCCACTAACAAAGCTCCAAGTTAAGCTTCAAGCCTTGTGCAATTGGTAGATTATGAAAGAAGGCAAATGTAATGCGCATACCTCCATTCCCTAGAAGCGACACAAAAAATGTGTAGTCTCGACAGTGACTCACGTGTCATGGGGATGTTGAAGAGATGCCGATGGAGCCTCCAATCCAAGCTACTCCTTGTGAGAGCAATGCAAGGCATGAGCCATCTGCATGTGTCACTCAAGCCGCTCCCTGATTGTTGCAATGTGTTTTCATGAGAGAAAGAGGGAAGGGGGAGAGGGGAGAAGAGAGGGGAGAAGGGTGGGAGAAGGAGAAGGGAAGAGGAGAGTGAAGGGAGATGGAATGGCAACCATTGAAGGCACTACAAGAGAAAAAAGGGAACACCCAAAGACACTCTTGGAAGAGAAGAGGGAGCTTGTATTCCAACTTGTGCAATCAAGAATGAAGACCAAAGTCAACCATTTGGCCTTTTATACATGTCACCTTTTGAAGGGAGGGCCAACCCTTTTCCTTTTAGCATTCTCCCTTTCTTTACATTAAAAGGCTCTTGGGTCCGTAGGGTGCCAAGGCATATTGCTATCCTTTCCATCTCTCCCTACTAGTGGAAATAGCGCTTGTGTTAACAATATAAGAGCACTTGGGACAAGCCTGGCATTAGGAGGTGCTCCTAATTGGCTCCCAAATAGCGCTTATGTTAGCCTCACGCCTCCATTTCCTAAGCTATTTAGGGATCAAACCCCCTGTATGAGTCTCAAAACTTGGAGAGGTGAGGCTTGAGTCCTGCAAGACACTTAACCACAGCTTGTAGCTGGAACCTGCAACTTGTGCCCATTGTTTGCAATCTTTGACCTTGGGGTATTTTGGGCTCAAACTCCTTGATCTTGTACTATACTCCTTCCATGGCTGAAACTGTTGAAGTAAATCATGAAGCCTTGAATTTGTCGACTGTACTCTGTGGATGTTAACATGGGCCTAAACATCTACAAGAGGCACTAAGAGACCCCCGTTGACATTGCCACCCAATACTCTCTTGGAAAAGCAAGGATAGATCAGCTCACATAGGAGCTCAGTATCGAGAAAACCAAGGTCACCTCAAGGCAGAGGGAGAGACCTTAAAAGTGATAGCAAGGAATGACCACATGGTGGCCTTGACCCTGAGAGAATAGCCCATAGCCTTAGAAGGAGATCTAGTATAGGAGAAGGCACATGTAAATGGGCTTGAAAGGAGGAGTGTAGAGGTCAAATAAAAATTTGAGCAATATTGTACAACCACTGAGAGACCGATGCAACTTAGTAGAAGTCAATTGAAGCCCTGCAATGTAGACCTTTGTGCCCAAAAAAATAAGTACAACCAACTTTACTAGCAGCTAGGTAATAGCCATAGGAAGAGCCAAAGATAGAGAACTAGTAGTAGGAGAAGTAGGATCGCGTCCTGCAGGCCTTCATTGATCTTAGTGCACATGGCCTAGAACCATGCACAGTGGAAGACATCTTCCACTTTCACTTTAACATTTTGAAAATAGCTTTCACCTAGTAGCACTTAGATCTTACTAACCCTCTCTGTGTAGTTATATCCTAGATTTCTTTGTCACCATTCTAAGCATGCACACCCAATTTTTGACAATGGCTTTCTTCAATGATGACCTCTAGTTTTTAGAAGAGATTGACATTAGGTCCTCTTCTTATGAGTTAGTGTCGATGTATCCAAGAGTCTTCCATTTTCTTGCTGAAGTAGAAATATTGGAGTTGACCAAACCCTGCAACCTACCATCATGGGCTTGCAATCCACATTTTGTGGTGGCCAAATGCCTTGGGTGGCTGTACAATGTGATTGAAAGGAAGATGAAAGAACTCACTACTATCTTTTGCAAAGTAAATGTTGGAGCATCAATGGAAACATGGTGTGGACACAAGATGAAGAAAAAGCGTGTTTATTCATAAGGGAGATGGGCCAATATATAGGCATGGGTTGCATCTATGTATGACATCATATATGAGCTCAGTAGAGCATCTAGGTCCACAAATTCTCCCAGTATCTCTCAATCAGACACAACACTCCTAGATTTACTCAATCACACCTAACTCAGGCACACCTACATACACGCATGTGTTCACACACTCATAACCATAGACCTTGTAACCTTTGGTATGTTCCCATTACATCAATTTGTCCCAACATACCCCCCACAAATTGATGACCTCACCCCAAAAATAGTACATGGGAAACTTATTTAATGACTTGTTCATACCTAGTAACAACACTCATGGCCCCAACCTGCGACTCACTTTTGTTATGGATCTTGGTTTACAACTGTGAGAATGGAAAATGACTATGCATGGGAAATTCCCATAGATATGACAAGGTAAACCTCACGCATAAGACTAACAATCATTTAAGGGGGACATCCCAGGGTAGAGAACCATTATTGACCACACAAAAAAACACGTAGAAGACAAATGGGTCATCACCCTCATCAAGGTTGACTGTGATGAAAGCAGTGAGAGCATTAATCTCCTCTAGTTCTTATTCTTTTTCTAACTCTTCCATAAGATTTGCAAAGTGTTTCTTCTTTGTATAGCACTCCTTTTCAAAAGGACCAAGATTTCCATAGAAATTACACTTTATCTTGCTCTTGCTTGTAGATCCTTTGATGCTTCTCTTGACTAGATATGCCTCACTTTCTTTATAGGTGTTGATCTTTCTTTCTTCTTCAACTAGATTCTGGTAGATTCTCTTTCCCATTAGCAATGTTCCAAATCCCCTTTTTCATGAGAACAACTTATGTTTGGTCTACCATGTGTGAAATCGCTCACCCTCAAACTTATCTATCTTTGTTTTAGTAGCCATAGGGAAGGTCTCACCAATAATGGTAGTGTCTAATCCCTTTACAAATCATTAGAAAGAACCCTCACCATACAAGTGCATATTGCAAGCAAGAAATATGAAAAACCAAGATTCTTTGCATGGTGATAGTAGTAGGGAGCTTGAGGTTGGCTTGGATCTTGGTAACTTTCCTATTGACAAACTTTTCCTTCTTCTTCATGGGCTTCTTCACTCTAATATGCTTAGGATTGGATGACTCACAAGAGGTAGTCATCAAATCAATGATCACATCTTTCAATACATCTAGTAGAGTATTTGTAAGTGAATGTGACTCCCATAAGTCCAATGATTGAATTCTAGTATTGAAGCACATTCAATACTGAAAACTTTCAGTCAAAGTAAAAAGGCCCAGATTTTAGTTGACTTGGTCACCCTCAAAACCACAAAATTGTCAAAATTGAACCCAGCAACAAGCAAAGATTGGAGGCTAAAATTTTCCCAAATAGAAATGACTTTGTGTGGGATTTTGCAACAAAATAAAAGATCTATTACCAGAGAACAACCCCTAGCAAGGAAATGCACAATGCCGCGTGAGGTCGTCTGAGAGATTTGTACCATTTTGGACTGGTTTTTTTGTGATTTCTCCTCATGTATTGGAGCATTGGTGCTCAAACTTCAGCACATCCTTCTCATAATTTCACCCAATAGCAGCTTGAACCATTTTGTGAATGGTGACTTCTACTCATAGAATTGTGTGAAATTTCGGCGACTAGTGGAAGTGAAGGCACGGGCAAAAGGTAGGTTTTTTTTCTAATTCCTCTGGACCAAATATTTGTTTCTAATTCCTCTGGACCAAATATTTTCCCAGTCAAGAGGAGTCTTCAGTTTAGAGGGCTCATGGAATGGTGCATCATAGGTGGAGAACAAGCTTAAGCCAAAAAATGGGTAGAGAGGAGGAAGGAATGAACAAGAAGAGAGGTGGGGAAGATGATGACATGGCATAGTGAGAGATGAAGGCTCAAGGAGAGTATCAATGGAAACATGGTGTGGACACAAGATGAAAAAAAGCGTGATTATTCATAAGAGAGATGGCCAATATATAGGCACTGCTTTCATCCATGTATGACATCATATGTGAGGTTAGTAGAGCATCTAGATCCACAAATTTCTCCCACTATCTCTCAATCACACATCACACTCCTAAATTCACTCAATCACTCATTCACTCTCACACACACACACACACACACACACACACAATAAATTTGATTAGTAAATGTATTTCACACACACAAACACTTATTTCTTTACACACAAACACACACACACACACATACACACACACACACACATGAATACTTCCCTAACTATGAAGGGATGTAGCAAGCTAAGGGTGTCCATTTCTGGACCACTTGCAGGTGAGTGTGACACCCCTTGGAGTGAAAATACAAAGGTTTTGCTTTGGTGTGAAATACCTCGATCGAGGTATCGTCTCCAATGAATTTCGCACACGAGGATAACCGAGCCAAGCCAATACCTCGATCGAGGTCCTAGATTTTTTTCACCGAATCGAGCCTATACCTCGATCGAGGTATCGTGGCAAGCCACCTATACCTCGATCGAGGTATCGTGGCAAGTCCACATACCTCGATCGAGGTATCATGCATAGATGACATCGGTCATGTCAAATACCACGATCGAGGTATGTGGCATCCGACATGGCATATGACATACCTCGATCGAGGTACCATGGCAAGTCCACATACCTCGACCGTGGTATACTGGACCGATGACATGGCCGCATGTCAAATACCACGATCGAGGTATATGGCATCCGACATCTACTGTGCTGGTAGTTAAGATACCTTGATCGAGGTATCATGGCATGTCTATACCTTGATCGAGGTATGATGGAGCAATGTGTATCTGGCATGTCAAATACCACGATCGAGGTATATGGCATCACAAGTGGTATGCTGGACCGATGATGTATGTTGCATGTCCAATACCACGATCGAGGTACGTGGCATCCCAATACCTCGATCGAGGTATTAAAACCCTAAATTTTTGTATATAAAGAGAGGGACCCCCTCATTCTTCAAACCTTGATCGAGCTCCTCCTCATCAAAATCGATAGAATTGCGAGAGCGACGAACAAGGACCGACGGACAATGGAGCGATAGAGATGGACTGAGCGAGAGATTCCAGGTAAGGTTTTTTTAATGTAGCATTTTTTTTTTTGCAAAAATTTATTTAAATTTTAGTTTATAGCAATATCTAATTTAATTATAAAATATTTTAAAATTTTAAATGCATTTTAAAGTTTTTTTAATTACGTAAGTTTTTATTTAAAATGTGAAAATGTATATATTTTGTTTTTAAAAATCATCTTTAAAAAAAAGAGATTAAAGTAGTTTTTATGTTATTTTTCAAATTAGTGCTTTTTTTATTTAAATAAAAAAATATTTAAATTTTATTTTTAAGAATCATCTTAAAAAAAAAAATAAAATAAGAGTTTAAGATAGCTTTTATATTATTTAAGTTAGTGAAGTTTTTATTTAAATATCAAAACGTATATATTTTGTTTTTAAAAATCATCTATTAAAAAACAAGAGATTAAAGTAGTTTTTATGTTATTTTTTAAATTAGTAAAGTTTTGAATTAAATATAAAAACATTTAAATTTTGTTTTTAGAAATCATCTATAAAAAAAAGAAAATAAGAGTTTAAAGTAGCTTTTATATTATTTTTCAAGTTAGTGAAGTTTTTATTTAAATGCAATCATTACACTAATATTGTCACCAATTTTTGTAAATTGTAGATTAAGAAAAAAATGTCAATGTTTAGCATGGAATGGTGCTCATTGGTAGTAACATAAGTCAAACATTAATACATGATTATGTACGATTGGTCCAAAATCATCCCCAATAGATAAGTCCACATGCGTATTTGGTTAGTACGTGCGCCATTTTTCATACGTAGTCACTAGTAGGGATTGTAAAAATGTACGCATTATACCTTCCACGTGGCACATACCAAATAAGTTGGAGACCAAATCTTGCATGGATGTACGTCTAGGGTACCCTAAGAGCTGTGCAAAGTTTTATCCCCAACAGATAAGTCCACATGCATATTTGGTTAGTACGTGCGCCATTTTTCATACGATCACTAGTAGGGATTGTAAAAATGTATGCATTATACCTTCCACAAGGCACATACCAAATCAGTTGGAGACCAAATATTGCATGGATGTAGGTCTAAGCTAGCCTAAGAGTAGTGCAAAGTTTCATCCCCAACAGATAAGTCCACATGCATATTTGGTTAGTACGTGTGCCATTTTCCATACGTAGTCACTAGTAGGGAGTGCTTGCAAAAATGTACACATTATACCTTCCACGTGGCACACAGCAAATCAATTGGAGACCAAATCTTGCATGAATGTAGGTTTAGGGTAGCCTAAGAGCCGTGCAAAGTTTCATCCCCAACAGATAAGTCCACATGCACCATTTTTTATACGTAGTCACTAGTAGTGAGTGCATGCAAAAATGTACGCATTATACCTTCCATGTGGCACATATCAAATCATTTGGAGACCAAATCTTGCATGGATGTAGGTCTAGGGTAGCCTAAGAGCTGTGCAAAGTTTCATCCCCAACAGATAAGTCCACATGTGTATTTGGTTAGTACGTGCACCATTTTTAATACGTAGTCATCACTAGTAGTGAGTGCATGCAAAAATGTACGCATTATACCTTCCACGCGGCACATACCAAATCATTCAGAGACTAGATCTTGCATGGATGTAGGTCTAGGGTAGCCTAAGAGCCGTGCAGAGTTTCATCCCCAATAGATAAGTCCACATGCATATTTGGTTAGTACATGCATGAATTTTCTTAGTCACATTTTTAAAATGTCCTAAAGCACAAAACACAATTACAACATTACTACTAATAAATAATTTTTTGTTTTATAGAAACAACAAATCCCATTGAGAAGACAACGGACATGTATAAAATAGAATCTAATACAATGATGTGTATGAACGTGTATAAAACCATCATAGTGAAATACAAAATATGAGTCCATGAAAATTACAATGGTACGGTCACACAGTGAGCCTATACATATCGAATGCAAAAATATGTAATCAACTAGTGATACCCAATAAAAATCTATCTGATCAACTGATGATTCCAAAACTATGATATGTACCAATAGTTGCAAGTATGCTCTCATGATCCTCCACTGCAAGGCACCATCGTGGAGTGGACGTCACCTTGCGAGTGCGAACACGAGTCAAAGTAATCTTGATCGCAACAACAAGATGAGAATACATGTATGCCTCTTGATCTACCATGTACTCCTGGAACTCAATATAGCGACCACGCCTCTGTATCTGCTGAAAATAGTGGCCATCTACGATCATGCTATGAGCATTGAAGTGCATCCCATGCCCATCCACTGTATCCTCATTCAGCACA
Source organism: Dipteris shenzhenensis (assembly GCF_047967505.1). NCBI lineage: Eukaryota > Viridiplantae > Streptophyta > Polypodiopsida > Gleicheniales > Dipteridaceae > Dipteris > Dipteris shenzhenensis. The sequence continues at coordinate 15,328,861 of NC_141615.1, forward strand.
CTTTTCACCATAGAGCATCGCAACAAGTAATAATCCACACCCTCCTCATTGCCCTCCGAAGCAATGACTGCGAAGATATCACCAATATGCAACATATCTGTAAGCTGGTCATAATCTCTAGAGGAACTGAATCCCGCATCCTGATCATCAATCCTGATCATCATGTACCTCCTCCCAAGGCTGGAAGGGAGAAAGCACTCACCGTGCCCATGGATCGGCCCATGGTATCGTGGAGCACCCTCCCCAATCATCATTAATGCATGCGAAGCAAAAATATGCAAATTGTTGAGAAAAGATGGCAGGGTGAGACTCACCTATGATCCTGATGGAATGGAAGTCAAGAGCGCCAGAGACTGAATGACAATCAAAAGGCCTAGACTGATCAAGACTCCCAATGTCCATGCACCAAAAATATCAGCTCACCACCCTATCGTCACACGACTGAAACGAGGAGATAACACTAGTGTGGATAAGTGTTGGTTGCACCACCGCACCACATCATGTGCATCCTTGAAGCGATCGGCACTATGATGCAACTGGTATCGAGAAGCAAAGCACGCTTCACACAAGCAGTTGCACCATCATGCTCTCCCTTACCGTGCCCTATCTCAAAGTAGATCCATGTGATCGGAATGCCTATCTCATGGTGCCATCTGCAGAATCAATAAAACTGTCTAGCAGATTTAAACTGACCACACCATAGCTGTTTGACCAGATCCAGTGCTGCTACCATGTGACACCATGATCCCTCAAGAAACTATCATGCAATGTGAAGCAATGCTGCACAAAATGGGCATCATGCAATCAATCATCACTAATGTAGAAGTGATACTCTCGCACAATGACGCGTGAGTCCATGGTGCTATCAATGCCATCCACATGAACCTGTGCATCATGATAGCTAATGTGCACAAATATAGCAACCTGTAATATGGCATTGAAAAAAAAAAAGACTATTGAAATAATTCAATATAATGAGGCCATAAATGAGACAAGAAACAAAGCATTGCAACAAGTACTTGCCAACAATGCTTCCCAGGATGTCAGGAAAGAGCATCAAAACAATAACTCAATCACACATCACCTGTTCGAAGAAATAATACTCCGATTGGATCTCATGCTGTGGTGCAAAGGTATAATTCTCCGCAAAGTCCACCACTAAGACAACCACCCCTATAGGAAATGTCCTCAAACATGCACGGAACTGACGATCCTCCCACTTCGTAGTGTGCGAGTGGCGTATGTAGTGGTACAGCTTCCCTCGAAAACTATTCAATGAATACAACAAGTGGTGTCTCCTTCCCCACAAGCTGCAATCTCCTCGATTGTGCACCACCATCTAATGTCAAGGTACTGTACTCATACTGCTGCCAACGAACCATCTGCATGTCACAAGTATCTAGTGCAACTCGTGGCACTCTAGCAAAGTCACCACACAAAGTACACCTACCTTCCACACAATCAAGGGAGTGGAATAAAGCATCACCATCTCATGTACACAATATGGAATGAATGAAGTTGCGAGGGCTAGTAGGAACCACTCCACTATGACCATCAAGGAATGGAATACGTCAAACATCAATCCAAAATCCACATGGTAGTGACAACAGCATGTGTCATGCTCTTGAGAGCATCGCACAAACCATGGCCTGCATCGCTCAAATGACCTCTGCCCAACATTGAACTTCGGGTGCACCTCTACAAACTGAGTGTACAACTTGACAAAATATGAAGAGGGGAGAGGAGAAGAGTGGAGATGAGGAGAGAGGGCACAGCTAGAGAGCACACCACAAATGACTAACTGTACACTAGATTTAGTTGAAAAAATAGAATATATACAAGCCCTTTTAGGGTTAGGGTTAGGGTTAGGGGATCTAACCCTTTTCTTTATAGCACTCTATAAGATTAGTGCTATGCACATATGATCACGTGATGGTGCTATGCACACATGATCACATGATGTTGAGCATGAACTCTCAACACCTTCCCTCAAGATCAACATCATGAAGTAGGCCTTCCCTCAAGATGATGATTCTGGGGAATCGAAGAAGGACTGAGCATTACATTCCATCACACCCCTTCAATGGGAATGTCCTTTCTCTGCATCAAACCAAGAGCTAGTCAATGTTTCTCGAATATCTCTTTACCGATTGGTTTGGTAAAGATGTCTGCAACATTCTCTTTGCTATCACAATGCTGCAGTGTGATGTCACCAAGTAATACTCTTTCTCTGATGAAGTGCTCTCTGACATCAATGTTCTTTGTCCTGGAGTGATATACTGGATTTTTGGCCAACGATTGATTATCTTAGTATATTGTTGTTGGCTTTGACTCATCAAAGTAATCTATTTCTGACAATAGTCTTCTGAGACATATAGCCTCACATGCACCTGTAGTGAGTGCTCTATATTCTACTTCAGTTGAAGACAAAGAAACAGTTGGTTGTTTGTTCAACAACCATGATATAGCACCTTGACCAAGGAAAAATGCATATCCCTGTGTCGATCTCCTGGTCTCATGATCTCCGGCATAGTCACTGTCACAGTATCCATGCAACCGTGGATGACTTCCTATGTATTCTATCCCAAACTGTCTTGTACCTCTGATGTATCTCAAGACTCTTTTGGCTGCATTCCAATGAGACTGTTTTGGATTTGCCATAAATTGTGCTAGTGAGCTTACTACATAACAAATATCTGGCCGTGTGATTGTTAGATATATAAGAGATCCGATGAGTTGCCTGTAGTATCTGTCATTGACTGTAGGCTTTTTTGAATCTTTAGTAAGTTTCAAACTCTGTTCCATGGGAGTGGCTGCAATCTTGCAATCTGCCATATGAAACTTCTTCAGGAGACTGTCAACATACTTGAGCTGACTCATAAATGTGCTATCTGAATCTCTCCAGAACTCAATTCCAAGACAATAGTGCATAAGTCCAAGATCTTTCATGTCGAACTCTGCAGATAAGTCTTGTTTTAGTTTTCTGATGAAGCTATCCTTGCTTCCTGTCACAATTAGATCATTTACATACAAAAGTGCAATAGTAATGTCTTCCCCTTGAACTTTGTAGTAGAGAGTATGATCTGCATTGGACTTCATGTATCCCAGATCAGCAAAATACTTGTCAATTCTACTGTACCAACTTTTGGGTGCTTGCTTTAAGCTGTAGAGACTTTTCTTGAGATGGCAAACCTTTTTCTCCTTTCCTGGTTCAACATAACCTGCTGGTCTTTGCATGTAGACTTCCTCGTCTAGATAACCATTGAGAAATGCATTCTTGACATTGAGCTGATACACATTCCATTTGCTGAGTGTTGCTAGTGATATCAAGAACTGTATGGAATCCATCTTTGCTACTGGAGCATAAGTCTCATCATAGTCTTGACCATATTGTTGTGCAAATCCTTTTGCAACTAATCTAGCTTTGTATCTTTGAATACTGCCATCTGGATTGTACTTCACTTTGTATACCCATTTGTTGGCTATGGCCTTCTTTCCTGGTGGAAGGTCGCATAATTCCCAAGTGTTATTTTTATACAAAGCATCCATTTCTTCATTCATAGCAGTTTTCCATTCTGGCTTGTCTACAGCATCTTCGAAGTTCACTGGCTCTTCTGTAGCCATGATGGTAGTCATAAGAGCATAGTTGTGGTTTCCACCTAAATTACTTTTCCTTTCTAAGCATATGTCAATCTGGCTGGTGGCTTGCTTTCCCTAGTAGACCATCTGAGCTGCTGTGGCTCTGCTTGGGGTGTTGCTGGCAATTCTTACTCTTCTTCATCAACCTGTTCTGTAGATGACTGTGAAGCCGATGCTTCTATCTCCTGTGTAGGTGAGGTTTTCCATTCTAATTCCTCATCAAAGATTACATCTCTGGAGATAATGACTTTGCGGTTGATGGGATCATACAATTTGTATGCTTTGCTTTCTTCACTGTAGCCAACCATGATGCATTTGTGTGACTTCGCATCCAATTTCTTGCGATGATCATCATGTATGTGGGCATATGCTATGCAACCAAATATGCGGAGATGCCCAATGCGTGGCTTGTGTCCAGTGAATGCTTCATAAGGAGTCATACCTTGTATGGGTTCGGTAGGAAGCCGATTAAGCAAGTAGTTAGCTGTAGCTATTGCTTCTACCCAATACTGATTTAGAAGATGCTTTTCACTAAGCATTGCTCTAGCACTGTTTGCTAAAGTCCCATTCTTCCTTTCAGCTCTTGCATTCTGCTGAGGAGTATCTGCACATGTGAATTGTCTTCATATGCCATGATTTTTGCAAAAGTTCATGAATGCTGAAGACATGTATTCATCTCCTCTGTCTGATCTCATGACCTTGATCTTTCTGCCTGTCTGGTTTTCTACCATGGCTTTGAATTCTTGAAATCTGGAAAACACTTCAGATTTCTCTTTCAAAAAGTAGACCCAACAATATTTGCTATAGTCATCGATGAAGGTCAAGTAATAAAGTGAATCATTGATGCTGCGGGTCTGGGCATAACCCCATACATCTGTATGAATTAAATCAAGAATACCTCGTGCATGAGAGGTACTTCTGACAAAGTTGGTTCGCTTTTGTTTGTCGAAGTAGCATGCTTCACAAACCTTTCCAAGAAACTATAGCTTCGGAATCCCAATTGCCGTATTCTGATTCCTGAGATCTAACAAGTACTTGAAGTTGACATGACCATATCTCTTGTGCCATTTTGCAGATAGTGGCATCTGTTGCATTTGAGCTGACATGGCATGCTTATCTAGTACTGTAGCTAGCATTCTGTATAAGCATCATTCCTTGACATCTTTTGCTACTAGCTGACATCTTTTGGATTTGTCTTTGATAGTGCATTCATCACCGTCGAAGATGACTTTGTAGTTGTGTTCCGTCATTTGACCTACTGACAAAAGGTTCTTGCTGAGCTTCGGAACATAGAGCACATCTTTGACTAATCCTTTTGTACCAATGAAATTGTTCATAGGGATAACACCTGTCTCTTGAACTGGATTCGGTGTATTGTCTGCTATGTAGATGACATTTTTCTGTCCTTCTAATGGTTTCATTTTTGTGAACTATTCCTGATGATTTGTCATATGAGATGATGCACCGTTGTCGATGTACTAAGGATCCTGTTCCACTTGGTCGACTTGATAGCTGAAATCCTCTTTGGGATTGAAATCAGTGTCTAGGTGCATATTGTATCAGTCTGATGCAATTCCTCACTTGCAAGAAACATATTTCCATGTTCATTTGCAAAATGACTGTGACTAGAATGTCCACCACGATGATTTCCTCTTCCTCGGGAATTCCCTCGATTCTGCTGGATTGATTGCCTTGGTCGTATTGCTTCTTGCGGCAATCTCTTTCATAGTGTCCAAACTTGTGACAGTAGTTGCACTGAATGTTTGACACATTGGTGGATGCATTCCCTTGTCCTTGAAATCTTCCTCGATTGGAATGATTTCCTCTTTGCTAATTCTGATGTTGCTGAGGATGATGCTGATGCTGATGCTGATTTTGACTTTGATTTTGTTGATGATGACCACTTTTTTGATATGATCTACCTCTGTTTCTGCCTTTGCCTCTGCTTCTGTCTGAAGCTATGAATGACTGATCATTAGAATGACCTTTACATGCTTGAATGGCCTGAGTCCTGAGTTCTTCACCAAGTAGAACTGACTGAAGTTCTTCTAGTGTTGGAGTTTGCCGTTGGATGGCAATACTCTGGACTAGATTCTCATATCCTTCTCCTAGTCCATTCAGGATTACTTGAACCATTTTTGCGAGATTCATAGTCTCTCCTGGTGCTGCAAGTTGATTGTTGTAGTCTTTGATGTGGAGTACATAAGCATGACCGGTTTCACTGCTGTTGCGGAAACTCTGGTTGATCTGGTTTCTCAGGGTGAGAATCCTGGATGTGTTCTTAGACTCGTAGAGAGTTGCGAACATACCCCATGCTTCTTTTGATGTCTTGACTGTGTTGAGCTGTCCTAGCATGAGATCTTGCACATTTTGCTTGATCAGGTGATAGGCATACTTGTCTTTCTTATCCCATTCTGCTTGAGCTCGGGCAATGGCAGGATCTGCTACTAGTGCGGAAATTGTTTGTGTAGATGTAGATCCCGATGTAGATTCCAATGCTAGTGCTATGACAACAGATGGAGTAGAGCTACTGGTGGCTAGATTGTCCAATGGTCTAGGTGTAGACCCATCGACATACTCCCATTTGTCCTGAAGCACAAGAATGTTCTCCATTCGGTATTTCCATGTACCATAATTGGAGTTGTCTAACTTAGCAGATGCCTCCAAATTGAGGTTGCTAGTCGACATGGTGCAAAAAATGTACTCAAAAAGTGTCTTGAAAATCTCTGTATGAATTAACTACAAATACACTAAAGATGCCAAGTGAAATCTCTGTACCATGGTGAAGATAGAACTGCAGTATATAAAATCTGATATGTGTTACAAGGCTTGTGGCAATGATGTCGAGAATAGCCAAGAGGCTTTATAGGGTTGAAAATGACGTGCACGATGCCGTGAGAACAGCAAATAATTCCTTTTCTTTTGTTATTTTTAAGTGCTGGGTCAGATGTGTCGATGTAGAGGCAAATGTGCGTGAAGGAAGTGGTTTTGTCAGTGAGGCTCAAATGTGAGTGTAATTGCACCAAAATGTGTGTGTGATGTGACGAGCACGTAGAGCACAAAAAAATGAGCGACTTTCCTTTTTGGAGCGCCCTCAAATTCTTCCTGGATCAAGAGATATGACTTGATCTATGTGGAGGGGCAAAAGGAGTGCAAATGGTGCTCAATGATGATGTGTCACTGTGAGTCACATGCAGTGATGATGTGGCACTATGCTTAGCAAGAGGTGTGCCAGTGAAGCTTTGTGCTGAGGTGGCAGGAGTGTGCACATGCAGTGTGTGCACAGTGTGCCTGGCAAGGGATTGTGCCTACAGGGGTCAGTGCTGAGGTGGCACAGATGATGTCAGCAAGGTGATGTGGCAATGCTGATGTGGCACTAATGATGTGGCATTGATGACATGTCCTTGATGATGTGGCATAGGTGATGTGGCTGATGATGTGTCATAGGTGACATGGCAGTCAGTGATGACATGTCAATCGGTGATGACATGTCTATGCTGATGTGGCACAAGTGACATGGCAGCTGAGCTGGCAGGGTGACGTGGCAGATGAGATGATGTGATAGTTGGAGATAAGGGTGCCACGTGGCAGAAATATAACCAATGAGCAAACCCAGGGTCCACTGACTTAACTCAAGTCAAAGCCTATCTACCACGTGTCGCAAGGGTAGAGCCTTGGGAGATCTGACAGAATCTGTTAGATTCCGTCAACGTAGATGTTGGAGCATCGTTTTTCGTCAGAGATGGTCGTTGCCCATGTGTGGGCTAGAGTTTGCTGAGTATTCATTGTAGATGTCTCTGTTGATGTCGTAGAGGAGCTGTCGGAGGCGCTGGGAAGACGGGCGCTGTTGCGAGGTCTAGCATTGAGCTGTGGAAGGACTGCTTTGCGTGGAAGTCTGCGTGGAAGCTTGGAGATGTCCGTCGGCTGGCTGTAGAAGGAGCCACTATGTGGCCATCTTGGAGAAGTAGCACTGGCTCACTGGAGTTCGTTGGCTACGAGTAGGAGGCAGCCGTTGGCGCTGCTGTCAATGGAGCAGCCCATTGGAGCTTGCCCGTTGCAGAGTTGAAGGGTCATTGGAGCGCTATCGGTGGTGGCTGAGGTCATTAGCTATTGCTTGCAGGGGGACCGGTGGCGGTGCTTCTACCAAAGTATGGCATAGATGCTGGATTCTAGGAAATGGAGGACACGTGACAATGACTGCCTGCTAGAATGATTGTAGACCAAAAAAGAATTGCACAAGAGCAAGAACTTGCTGCTATCGAAACAACGTGAACAAATGGTAAAAATTCAGCGACGCTACTTGATTGATGAAGTTGCAGGAGCCGTTAGAGCTTGCTATGCTTGTTGTCATAGGAGTTGCTGTGAAAGGCCGGTGAATGGTAGGCCCATTTTCAAGTGCTTCTGTTGCTTTGTTGTTGAGGCCTTGTTGCTTTGCAAAGTTGCTACTGTAGAAGGAGTTGGTGGCAGAATGGATAGCTAGAAGCCTTATGCTACCTGCCAAGTCTTTCTTTCTCTCAAACCAGACTCTATTCATACATTATCACAGCAAAATTTCTCCCTATATCTCTCTCTATATCTCTCTCAATTAAGGGAAGAATACCTCGCAAGTAAAGCACTCTCTTTGTCACAATGGAAATCTCTCAAGAACAATGAGGGAAATTTCTTTCAATGGACAGAAATTCTCTACGGAAGTGAACTCTCACAAGAACACTCGAGAACTCTCAATCTCACAATCTCTCTCACACTCTCAAGAAGAATGGCACCTCAGCAGAAGGTAGAACCATGCTCTGATACCATGACAAAATGTGAAGAGGGGAGAGGAGAAGAGTGGAGATGAGGAGAGAGGGCATAGCTAGAGAGCACACCACAAATGACTAACTGTACACTAGATTTAGTTGAAAAAATAGAATATATACAAACCCTTTTAGGGTTAGCGTTAGGGGATCTAACCCTTTCCTTTATAGCACTCTATAAGGTTAGTGCTATGCACATATGATCATGTGATGGTGCTATGCACACATGATCACATGATGTTGAGCGTGAACTCTCAACACAACTTAGTCTGGGTACACTGCAAAAAATATGCACCATGCTCAATGTACACATCATGTGACACCCTCTTCTGCAATGCCTTCTTGAACACTGGGGATGCTCTATAATGCTCCTCCCAAAACTGTTGTATGAAGGACCTAGCGGAATCATCCAACAATCGATCACTGCGAGGTGCATGACTACTCGAAGCCCAAAGAGCATCAGTCTCACTATCCTCTAGACTCTGCCTCCTAATCATGCCTACTCGCAATATGCGTGGTGCACTCTGAAGAAAACATGAAGCGGTACGCACATGGCCTATCATATGAGGTCTACTAATGGTAGCCACAATAGCATGACGTGCTACCAAGGCATCACTGGAGTTCCTATGCTTAATAGAAGCATAGAAACGTTGAACACTGCTAAGGACCTCGCTACATACAACCCTATCTCTATGTGCACCAAGACCAGCAAGCCTCCTACACTCTACCAAGTTAGGGTGATCAATTAGGGATGTGAGAAGAGCAGACTCCGAAGCTGGCATGAGGTCACTAAAAAAAGACTGCACAATCTTGCTAGTACGACGACGGATAGTGGACTTCAGCAAGTCACGTCGTGAAGCAACACTGCTGTTGCAAGGTGGGGCAAGGGGATTAATGGGAGATGGTAGCATGGAGGGGGGAAGGGAGGCACCAAGGGGAAGGGGGGGAGGGTGGAGGGGGAAGAGGTAGAGGTGGAGGGGAAAATGTAGGTGGCTAGGGGAAGGGCGGAGGCTGGAGGTAGGGGAGCAGATGAGGATGTGGAGGGGGGGACAATGGAGGTGGGGGTGGGGGTGGGGGTGGAGGTGGAGGTAGAGGTGGGATGTAGAGGTGGAGGTGGATCGGTGGTGGCAGCGTGAGCTCTAGCTCTAGAGGCTGTCTTACGCTCACGAGCCTTTTGCTTGCACTTCTAGTCAATGAGATTTGGGGGGGGGGTTCCTACATCTTTCACATCTACTAGGTCTACGGCTTTGAGAACCCATTCTCAATGAAAGTAGGATGGAAGGTGTGACAAAATGATGGGGAGGCAAGAATGGCTAAGAATGGGTGAAATGAACCAAAATGTGGTGTCTTATAGAGAGCCTCAACTCATCCACTAGATTGCTCTTACTCATCCACTAGATTGCTCTATAGGTGGAGAAGGTGCTAAGATTGAAAATAATTGGCTACTAAAATTATGTTTGATTTTGTTTTGAAACTAATTTTTGTGGTCTACTCAAATAAGTTGATTTTAATCATATTATATATACATGGAATCCAATGTTAATTTTGAATATTTGCATCGTTTGATTTTATTTCAGTTTAATATTCACATAACATATGTGCCTATCTTAATTAATATTTTGGTTAATGCAATTTGAGAATAACCAATGTGATAAACCATGATAATTTGATTATTTTGCCACTTCTACATATCTCCAAATACCTCGCGATCGTGGTCATACACCATGACAATTTGATTATTTCGCCACCTTTGGATACCTCCAAATACCTCGATCGTGGTCATAAACCTCTCGTGGTCATAAACCTCGATAGAGGTATTCTATGCCTCATGCACATCACGGTCATAAACCTCGATCGAGGTATTCTATGCCTCACGCACATTGCGGTCATAAACCTCGATCGAGGTATTCTATGCCTCACGCACATCATGGTCATAAACCTCGATCGTGGTATTCTATCCCTCATGCACTCAAATCACATGCATGTATAACTTACCATGCATGTTGATGATGTGGCTTGCCATCAACGTGATGTGTATACATGTGGCTGATGTGGCACCATGCATGGTGATGATGTGGCAATATGGTGTGGAATATATGAGTCTCTTCCATGATGTGGAAATGTGATGTGGCATGATGAGTTGGCATTCATGAGGTGGTATATTGACATGGCAAATTGAGGTGGAGGGATTGGTGACATGGCAATGTTGACGAGGTATGCCAAGGTGGCAAGGTGTGATGACATGGCTCCAAGAGTTCCTATGATGTGGAATGATGAGGTGGTGCATGTGGCTGATGTGGCAGCACGTGTGGAAATCTTAGGTGACATGGCAAGGAGTGATGTCACATCTCCTTGATGACATGGCACCATGCGGTCTAACAATGTGGCATGGTCGCAAGGCAAAAATAGATGACTCAGCCTTCCACATGGGCACCATGCACACTCCAAAGGCTTGCCACTAGGGTTGGTGATGCTCCTAGCCTACCTCACCAAGCCTAATACCAAGCCTACCTTGCCTCGGTATGAGGCTTGGGTGGCCCTTTTTCCCCGACAAAAGGGAGATTTCACTCTTGGAGGCCATATTGTACGTTTCCCTTACTCAAATTTAACCAAACCTTTTTTCTCTTATTCATCATGCGGAGGACTAAAAATATTGACATTTTTGAAATGTTTGGACATGTTTGAGAATTACTAGATTTATTTTTAGTATTCTTTATTGATCCTCTAAGGAGTAAAAGTAAAAATTAAACTTCAATCTTCCTAAATCTAACCGTTGGATTTGGGATTTGATGATTGAACCACACACCCTTACTGCCTACTAACCTTCCACCGAATTGGATTTCTTAATTATTCAAAATACTAAAAAAATGTGGTGTGCTACTAAAATGCATGTATTTTATGACGATTTATTATAAATAATTATTTATAATTAGATAAATCATTCAAATAATTACCAATAAATCAAGTAAAGCTCTACATAATGTAAAGAGACCACCTACAAAGTTTCAATAACATTTAATCTAAAATGAGTGAGAAATTTAGAATTTAATATGACACTCTCTGTTCGTGACAAAGGTGTGATTGCCTTGGAACCATGCCGTGTGACACAAAGAAATTTTTTGTGTGTGCATCGAATTTTTGATCAGACTATACCATTGTGTGCACAATAGCATGTGTGATGTTGTGTCTGAAGACTTCAAAGACTAGATCCATAGGGAAGTAGGTGAGATTTGCATTTTTGTGTGCTAAAAAGCTTGTTTTTCCACCTCCTAAGGTTTGCAGAGTGAACAAAAAGTGGACACCCTTAGCTTGCTACTTCCCTGAATTATTCTTTTATGTTACCCCATGAGATATTCCCTTTACACTTTCGTTTTAACCACCCCACATACCAAGCCCACTAATCATCCCATACCTTCTCTAATCCCTTCTTAACCCATGCACTCATTCGCTCCTTACTCCACTTGTGACTTAAACTTCACTTAAGAATTCATATGGTTGTCTATATTCCTAGGTAAACTGATAACAAACCAAGGAAAACAAGCATTACCTATCTACCCAAATGTAACTATGATGTTCTAACATCTAGTTTGTTTGGATGGTGGCAGGTAAGTGGATCTCGACCTCGAAACCTAGATTGCCTGAGGATTCAACATATTTTTTCAATATTATGTTTGTCAAACTCAATACTATTGACAAATTCTTAATTTTGATCGAAATTTTTGCAAACTCTAGTTGCATTTTTCAACTTAGATGTCTCAAACATTTTTTCCTTATATGTTTCCCTTTTTTTAACTTTTTATCCAATTGATGGAATTAATTGTATGGCTCAATTATTGATGGGACTTTTTAATCTACACACACACACACACACACACACACACACACACACACACACACACACACACACACACACACACACACACACACACACACACACACACACACACACACACACACACACACATGTTCACACAATCATAACCATAGACCTTGTAACCTTTGGTATGATCCCATTACATCAATTTGTCCCAACAGTAACGTGACTGAGTATCACCCCTCAGGTATCCTTATCCTATACAATAAAGTGTTTGAGGCAACATAGCCCATGGATGAAGACTTCAGACATTTTGAGATCGAGCATGCCATCTACCCAAAACTAATAGAGGAAGAGTCAAATATATCTTTAGTCATTTTTATCTCCATTGCCCATCCTGATATGTCACACTTCCCACATCCCTCCACTAATACTAACTGCCCACTACCTTATCCCCTCAATACATATCATAATTTCCCCAACCCCTCCACTTGCTCCACACCACATACTTCTTCCATCTCCACATGGCCCTCTACCTCATAGGCCTCCACAAGCACTCACCTAGGTTCACAGAGATCTCGGTAGGACAACTAATGACAATTTTGCTAATTTCACCCTCAAGCAAGTCCAAAATATACTTTTGCCAGCCTTGTTGGGCCTCTTCCATAGAGAAGGGGAAACATACATGTAGTAGTCTAGATGGGAGAGAGGACTTGGTTCCTCTGTGGTTCTTGGAATGAGTTCAAAAACATTCAAGATGAGTTTCCATTACTAAGTCACCTTATATTAAGTGAAAGGAGAATTAATTACATTAATGCAAACTTATCGTTAGGTTGAATGGTTACATATAGTAGGCCTCACTATCCCTCTACTTGGCTCATGGGGCTTTTATGAGGTCATGTATCCCACTTCAGGTCATAGACTTTGATGATGTTAAAAAGGGACTCCTTGGTTTTGATGTTTAGTATGGGATAAGGTTATCTAGGTCAAGGGATGGGTATATCCTTATGGACGTTGCTTTTCAACCTGTCAAGACTTTTGGTCATGTGGAGTAGACTGCAGTGTTACGTGACTTTAGGTTGATATCTAGACCCTAACTTGGATCATATTCCTTTGAGTCCATGGATGATTTGGCTCTATGGATGTGTCCCATAAAGACTTGAAGTGGGACCCTAGGGTCTAGGAGTTGAATTATGCAAGGAGACAAGAGAAGAGTCTCCCTTTCTTTTGGTACATGGTTAGTAATACCAAGAGGTTTTAACTCAACCTTGGCAAATGGAAGCCAAAGAATTTTAAGCTTTTTGTCGATCAAAATTCCTTTTTTGTAAGAGGATTGTGGAAATCCTTTTGTAAGAGTATCCTTTATGGAGGGATTACAATGAGCCATTGGAGATCTAGGTTTTTCAAAATCCCCCACTTGCCCTCGTTGCCTTTTTGGTGAGGAGTCCTATAGCATTTTCTATGGGATTGCAGATAGGCAACAGATTCCTATAGCATTTGTCTATGGAATAGATAAGTGAGCTTTATCTAGAAGGGGATTGCTAGTATTTTGAGCACTTTTGTTTCTTCATTCTTCTTCACTCATGACCTGGGTTTTGGTGGCCTGGTTCTCTCTTTTAGGATCTCAAGTATTGTATGTGAGGCATAATTCTTCTTTAGATGTTTTGGCTTGATGATATTTAGTTGCAATATTCTCTCTTGCTGATGTTTCCCACTTTCCTTACAAACCTACACATGCCTTGGTGGATACTTTTTGGGAGATTCTACCAAGCATTTTAGTTTGGCATATTTGGAGATCTAGGTGCATAGAGGCTTTGGATGGCTCCTTTCACACACTTTGGCTAGTATTTGGATAGATATTTTACACACGTTGATAGCTATTTGGGTGAGCATGTAGGGGCTTGTTGGGGTAGCTTCTGCCAAGAGGACTATTTTCCTTAGGGAATGGAGTGTCTCCCATTTTTCCTTAGAGTATATTGTAGGTTGAGGTGGCACTTTCAACTTGAACCTTGGTGTTTTTGTAGCTCTTTTTGATGAGTAGGTTGCTATCCCACTTAGGTATTTTGTTTCTCATGCTTTGCATGATGTATTTTTGCCATGAGCATTACTCTTGTGGTAGCTTTTCATAACTACAAAACAAATTTCATGCTCCCAAACATGGAGCTCACTCCAAAACACATTTCACGCTCCCAGACATCTCAAAGTCTATTGAACAAAACTCTTATAAAAAAACTATACATAGTACAATTGTATGCATTTTCAAACTATCTACTTGCTTGAAAAGCATTTCCATTTTTTTACAATTACCCTATTCTCCCTTGTTAGAAATACTTTGTTAATCTCACTCTCCATATGATGTGGGTCACATCACCAAGTTACCATTTGAGTACATACTTTATCCATTATATTGAATTTTCATAGCATTAGTGTCCATACAACTTATGTAGTATGCATTGGATTATTGCATACATACCTTAGGTTGCTATGGCATTTTGAGCCTAAATTGTGCAACCAAGGAATCTGTTAGCTCACTCTCCATATGTTGTGGTTCACATCACAAAGAAACAATTTGAGTACATATGTACTCCATTATATTGAAATTTCATAGCATTAGTGTGCATTTAGTCCATGTATTATGCATTGGATTACTCTATGCACACCTTAGGTTGCTTTGGCATTTTGAGCCTAAATTGTGCAACCAAGAAATAAAATATAGCGTAATAAACTATATAGAATGGAAGTACATGCATTTGAATTTAATTTTATATATTTGATGTCTCATTAAGCATAATGTTATAATGCCATTGCCCAATAGTCCTCCCTAACATCTAGGGCTAAAGGAGTCATGTACACAAGACAACATGAATGTGGGTACCATGATGAATAAGTTCCTCATAAGTTCAATCACACTTAGAAATAGGTAGTAGTGGTCATGAGGCTATACCTACCAAAATTTACTTCAATGAAAAGACGTTTGACTAACCACATTTTTAGGTCAGATTCCCACAAAGTATTAGGATTGTAGAAAGCTCCTAACTTGGAGGTGACCTAACTATGAATCTTGCCATTGGATTTATATCATCCCTTCATAAAAAAGATAGATCATATATCAAAGTAAAATTTGACTAGAAGCATCTTTCATATTGTGTAATCTAGAGATGTACCAAACTCTGCACAAAATCCTAACTTTCAGACAAGAATGCAAGACTGACAAGCAACCACTGGTGGAGGGTGGGGCCATCATCGGCATACAAAGGGATATTTGAGATCTTCTAGATGATAATTAAAATTCAAGGAATTTTGTTGTAGCTAATAATTCATTGATGTTGACATCCTGTATTGGTTCTCCTATTGATAGTGTCCTTGGTTTTCTTTTAGTGTCTTTGCCTTGTAGTTGCTCATTCTTCATGTAGTAAAGCTCTTCTTTTGGCCTTGTAGTTTCTCATTCTTCATGCAATAAAGATCTTGTTTTGAGTTCATTCTTGTATGTTTAGTGGAGTTTAACTAATTTGGAGCAAGAGGTGAGGTAGCCGATATATCATACGACCCTAAAATTTCCTTGAAAAGAACAAAGTCTCCAACATTTCCAAATCCTCTACTAAAGAAAACAACACAACGGCAATAATGAATTACAAAGTGACAATTTCTTCAAAGTTCCATCATTAAAATTTAGATATTTTCATTTTCATAATCTTGTATCATTCCAAAATTTTTATCACCTCAATCTCCATGAAAGTTTCTTGGACACATAAGAAACCTTCACAAATGTTTCAAAATTGTGCCTCTCTAGAGAGAACAATAGGGCAAGTGATGCAATGTGTGTTAGTGTTGAGAGATGGATCAAGGAAGTATTAATTTTCATGAATAAGCAATTTTGATGCCAAAAGTCAATCCTCTTTCCTAATTTCTCAAAGAATCTCATGGGATACACCTTGAATCATTCATGCTTCATCTAGCCACATTGATTGTGCAACATACCTTATGTTTTTGACTAGAGCTGATTTGAAATCAAATGAGAATTTAGATGAGGGAAGAATTTAGAAAGATTTGAAAGAGAAGCACCCAGGCTAGAGCAAGAAGAAGGGAGGGTGCGTATCCCTCAAAAATCTCAAAAGTTTTAAAATAATGAAAATGAAATGGGAGGAAGCACATGTAGAGAAGGGAAATGATGAGAGTGAACATCCATCCCATGATAGGTCGGATAGAGAAAGAAGATTCTCATTCCAAAGAAATGGAGAGATGTCAAAATAGGGTTTGAATAGGAAAAATGTGAAATGATGCTAAAAAATGAGATAGCGGGAAGATAAAAACGTGAAAGTGAGAGGAGTGTGGTAGTTAGATGTGAGAATCTATTTTTAGACAAACATTGGAAGTTTGGTTATGGTTCAAAAATGTGATGGGAGAGTTGAGGCCACAAGTGGTGTTTTCCCATCAAAATTTGGGCAATAGAAAAGTCAAGCCACTTTTAGTGTTATATTGTCCTCTTTTAGGCAATATTAGATGTAGTTTTATTCACCTTATCCTTCCATGCAACAAATGAAGAGATCTCTTAATGATTCATAACTTGAACAAATGTAAATTTTTAGACCATGCTAGAATCAGGTGGCCTAGGTGATGACAAGTGGTTTCAAATTATAAGGTGATTGTATAAGTAAGAATAGCAACAAAATGGTTTCAAATTACAAGGTGTAATTTCAAGCTAGATATATTTTCAAACTATATAAATGATTTTAGAGTAGTTTGAAACTAGAATGTTGATATTATCATTGTACGGCATTTTGCATTTGTGAACCATAGAGCAAGGTGAAAGTAGTAGGTTTATACTAGCATAGGACAAAGAACCACTTATACTCTAGAACAAGGGCATCAAGGGTATTGGTTCCTTTGAATAGGAGGCAAAACTATAGAAGAGAGTGTTTCATACCAAAATTTTACAAGCCTTCATGTTTTTTAAGATATTGAATATACTATTTTTTGGCCTTATAATAAAGCGATTATATTCTCTAGCCTTACAATAAAGCGAGTATTTATTTTTTAAGATATTGAATATACTATTTTTTGGGCTTATAATAAAAGAAGAATTTTGACACTGTTTGCAAACTTTAGTATTTTACAAAATATCAGTTTTTTCGAATGCAATTTTACTATCGTATACAAAAAGTCTTCTTATCTTCAAGTTTAGTAGTCTTTTGGGAGGCTTGCTTTGCTAGGAGAGGAAAAAGGCCAGTTTATAAAATATCTTGTTTTTTGATAAAATTTTAGGAATCTTTCAAAATGTTTTTTTAAGTTCCCATTTTGATGTAATATTTCCATTTGATACATAACAATGTTCTTTTAAGATTGCTTTCCAGTAATATCTATGCAATGTGCAAACAATGATATTTATATATAATCTACTAGGTGAATGTTAAAGAAAACTGGAACTATATAACCTCATTGTGACCCCTAGGTTCTTTGAAGAATGTATATCTTCATGATCTTTATGCAATTAGTGATATTTACACAAATGCTACTATACAATGAATTAAAAAGAAGTGAGAACACAATAGAACCTCTTCTTCTTGATGTCACCAATCATAGTGTATCTTCAATGATAAGCATGTCCAGTTGTTTGAATAGTTTGGTGGTGCCATGTGTATATAGTCTCACATGCACGTGTGTACTCGACCCTTAGCTAGCTAGCCACCTAGGAGGACATTGTGATGGGGGTTGTGCATGGTGACTTGGAGATAGCATAGGAGTACTTGCTAATGGAGACCTTAAACTTGGAGGTAGCATAGGAGTACTTGTTGGATGAAGACCTCAAACTTGCTATAGTAATATGTAGAAAAGACTCTATAAACCTTTTCTTCTCTCTATCTCTCTCTTTCAAGGTAGACTCAGGCCTTCTCATAGTCATAGAATTGTCTCTTGTCTCATATTCTCATGGACACACTCTTAGAACTTCATAAATCTCTTAAACAAGAGGAACACTCAAAGGACCATAAATGGAGCTCCAAATCTCAAAATGAAGATATTTTTGAAGCAAAATGGAGAGGGAATGCTTTTAATATTTGTACATTAAGATCACTAGAGGGGTCAAAGTTTACATTTATATGATTGGTGGATGTGGATATCGGATTAGAGCATGAGGACTTGGTCATCCTCCCTTGTATGGTGTGGATCATTCTTAGCTGTCTGTGTTATGAAAATAATAGCCAATGCAAGCTTGATGTGTTGACTCGACATGTGTGATCCTTGACTACATCTCTCCATCCCTCTTGTGAGCACTTCTTCTCATCTTGTGCACTCTTGTCTATTCTACAACATGGTATCAGAGCACTAGATTACTCTTTTCCCTTTCCTACTCTTGCCACATTTCTAGCTTCCCTCTTCCTAATTAGCCACCCTTGATTTGTTCAAACAAGATTTCTTGCAGGGATATACAATCACTTTTTGATTTACATTGTCAGTTTTTATTGGGTATTTGAAGATGCTATTGTAGTCATTTTTCTTCTCAATAGTTTATGAATTCTTATTCTTCCTTGAAGCAACTACCCAAGAAGAGCTTATGTGGTTGCCAAGAGAAATGATTCTATGAGATGGATTTCTGAATCAAATGATGAATTTCTTCTTTTTATAAGACTTCTAAACTTTTGAAAAAGTTTTATGTTTTAGCAAAGGCGTTATCTCAAGGATAGTCAACCTTAAGGCTGACTAGTTTACATCAACACCATTGTTCACTTTCATTTTCTACCACTTTTCCTTGGGTTTCCAAATTGAGAGGGAGCTAGCATTCTTTATCATATTCTTGGAGATGGGTTTTTCATTTCTTGGGCATCAATGGCCCACCATAATTTAAGTAACAAGCACCTTATTCTTAGTAATTTTTTTTTCTTGTTCATCAATAGCCCAAGATATTTTTGTTGAAAATTACTTTCACACATGGCAAATTGTTATTCATCTCTTGACAATCAAGAGTATATTATCACCATATTTTAATTGGAGATTCTTTGATCTAAAGAATGCACTTACTTTTTCAAACTCCCATTTTCACCTGCTTCATAGACTCGCTTATATTTTGGTGATGTCTCAATGTCAAAAATTTTATGGTATTATTTGGGAGGCCATTTTCATTGTGGCATGTTTTTGACTCTAATTCATGTTTGTACCTTCATTTCTATGGTCTTTTTGATACAACATGCCTTTTATTTCTCTACATTTTGTAAAAGGGGTTTACATTGCCATGTCATGGATAAATGACATTAGTACTTCCCTAATTCCTTCCTATATTGCCAGTCATTTGAGAGGAATGCCCTCGCATTGCCACTTGGGAAAGGCATTGTTATCCTCTTCTATTAGTGGAAGTATCATATGTAGACAAAGACTCATAGATATTCATGGACGCTCACTTATCTACATGTGCACCTTACTTGGTCATTGTGTGTGGATGATCAAGGTATAATGCCAATGGAGTCTAAGAAGGTCAAGCAACTTTACAAAGTCACATTCATAGAAAAAATACTCCCTTACATAAGAATCTGTGTCAATTTAACACCATCTCTTCAATTATTATTCAAGACCTTGTAATAAGCCTCTAAATGATAAAGGCTTCTTGCATTTGGTGTCTCCTAATGATTGTGCAACTCTTTGCCCGTTTCATATTGAGGGGGGATATTTGTGCATCAGGGTGACTAGAGGGAGTTTAGATTATATTTTTATGATTGATAGATGTAGATATTGGGGTGGGAGTTGGTTTAAAGCTCCCCTTAGGGTTAGGGTTATGGTTACGGTTTATCTTATGAACCCTATCTCCATGGTCCAATTTATACAAGAATTAAAAAACTAGAGGAGTCTTTATGTATCTCCACATGGGATAAAGGACTTAAATATCATAAATTCACAACTTTAGACCTTTAAGGTTTTATTGATATAGATTAGCCTAGTGGTGTGGATGACAAAATTTGTCTAATCCATAAGGTGTATAAGTGTTTTCTCCTTCAATATTGACTTAACAACCTTGTCATGGCAAAAATAGTGTAACATCTAATTCAAGAACTGTAACCTCAAAAAGAGAAGTCTAGGGGAATCTTTGAAAGATTCCCTCTTTTTCATATGAATTTTATGTTTATTTAAAAAATATGGCCTTTTTGCATGACGATTTTTGAAAAAATACATAAAAACCATGCTTTTATGAAATTTTGCCGACAGTTTTTTTGGAAAACGGGCACAAACACCTACACTTGGAATACCAAAATTGAAAAAAATACATTGATTTTTTAAAACCAATACAATAAGGGCCTATGCATCCAATGCACATAAAAGGACCATGGCATAACACATTTCAAAATCCTAAAAAGGTACAAATCACATTGTTGCACAAACATACACCCACTAATCCTACAAAGGACAGTGCTCATCCTTTGATCCTACACCTTCAAATGCACTAGATCCTAAGCTTTGTGTGGTTGAAGTTGAAGATCCTTCCTCCTCTAGGCTATCCACTGGAACATTCTCTGAGTCAACCTGGGCAAGTTTAGTTGCCACCCTCTTTTTTGCATGGCGTGTCTTGGCTTCCATTTGTTCACTGCATCCGATTAATGTCTTTGGAATTTTTTGGGATATTATGTATTGTATCCTTTGGCAAATACCCGGCTTGTGTTAATTGAAATAAATATACCAAAATATCTACCTCATTCAATTGTAGAGTATCAATTCTTGGACAATTCTTTGTCGCCCTCTTCCCTTTTTGGCCATGCTTCCTTGTTACCACCATCTCTGGGTTATATCGACCCATGAAAGGATCCATGGACTTGGTGAAAAACCAATGCACCTCTATTGACTTCGTGTTTGAACTTTCCTTTTTGACTTTCACAACTTTAGCAATCCAAAAAGGAAATCCACTAGGATCATCTATTGCTAACACAGCAACCATCATACCCACTGCCAAGTCCTCGATGCTACCACTCCACATTTCTTGAACCCTTTCCTTGGCTTTTTTGGACTTTCTTGCTCCAAGGTACATTTCTCTCTCCTCCCCAAGATAGTTCTTCTTTGAAGGTGCATGTAAATGCACACTTGAAGAAGCATTCATATGCGCATAAATTTACAAAATCTTGTTCAATGCATTGTGGCCGACTAAAATCTAACACATCTTGGGGGTCATTTAGTAGGTGATTGATAAGTATTTGGGATGCAAAGAATGGATTCCACCATGTCCACACCACATCTTCAAAATATGTTGCAGCATGGATTGTTTCTCTAATCTCATTGACTGAACTTATAGGGTTTATATCTCTCCCCTCCTTCATGGCTCGTTGCAACTCCCTCATTGATTGTAAAGGTTGTAAGGGTGCCACATACAACTCATGCTCTGGAACACACTTCAAGAACTTCAATCCTTTGACTGGAACCCAAGTCGGTGATGTGGAATAGAACTTCCCCCACAACAACATCACGCCTTCTTGATCTCTCTTCATTTGAAATTGGTATTGAAAGCTTAACTTGTTGAGCTTCTCAATACATCGATCAATTCACTTGTTGTTACCAAACACAAAGCGTCTGAAATTTGTTGTTTTTTCCATGTTTGCAATTATTGGTTTTGGCACATATGCATCGTGTAAAATGCGAATCATTGCCCATGCTTCTTTCCTTCTCAGCTTTACTGAGACCGGCTAAACATCTAATCAATATGGTCATGTGTGTGACCCACCATAAGGAATCCTAATTTCACTTTTAGAAATATGTCTTTCTCCATAAGCATGCAAAGATATGCCAACACAACTTGATTCTTGTTCTCTCTCGATGTGTTATCAAGTTGGACCACTTTTGGAAGAGGTTGTATAAGATTCCTCAATGCATCATTAAGAATGGAAACTGTGAGATTAGGATCATTTCTTACATTTGGTGTCATTAGATAAACCTTGGGGATTAATTCACCATGGTAGATCATGCATCCAACCACGTGATATGTGATGAAGTTCTCCTCTTTCAAATCCTTAGGCACTCATTTGAAGTGTGGAAGATTGGACTTCTTTTGATCCATCCCATCAATGATGATGGTTATATACTTATCAGGCTGTTGGTGGCTCTTCTTGCAATGCTTCGCTAACTTCTTTCGTTTAGAGCTTGCATTTCTCGATCCATTTGCAACTCTGCGATTGCTTCTTCTGCAAATATAGAAATGATTAGATGTTGCAAGCAAATAATTTTTGTTAAAATGAAGCAAAATTTCATGACATCATTACACACACCTCTCTTGTCCTTGACTTCTATTACGCAAGGCCTTCAAGTCTGCACATGTGGCACACACACCAAAGTGACAAAGCTATGGTATCTTCACGTTGTTGAATTCATTCTTCCAAATCCTACAAAAATGCTAGTATGTTACGTACTCGTCACCTGTAGTAACCATGGCATCCTTGTACACGGAATGGATCTCATGCTTGGAGAAATTATCTGGTAAGTGCAACTGGTCACTATTTGGAAGAGCCTCGGCATGTCTTTTCACAAAGTCTTGCAACCACGAGCATACCATATTGCCAGGTGGTCTAGGCACTCTCATTGTCTTGCTGTACAAATGCAGGGGTCTTTATAGAGGCGTGCTTGTAATCTTTTTAGCCTTTCATTGCCAAGACAATGTGCAAGTCTATATGCTTTACAACAAACAATCCTTGAATCGAATGAGTACTCAAACACAATTTTGTTCATATTGTTTTCCCTAGGTCTTATAGACCATGCTAAATAAAATTTTTGATCATCTTTATTCATTTTAACATAGTTTTTCTGTAACACCCTTAATTTTGCAACCCCAAAAGTGACCAGGCACATTCTGCTACCACAAAGAGTATTGCAGGTATCTTTCAGATGTGCGGTGTCTAGCATTATACGAGCTCTCCCTCTTGTGTAGCTAGACTTTTTGAGGTCCACATTCATTGGTCTTCCCTTTAGTCTCTCCTCAATAGATGAGATTGAATTCCGCTTCCCCTTTTGTGATAGCCGAGACAGTCATTGAGATCCATCTAGATTAGATGTCCCTTGTAAGAAATAATTTCTAGCTCCAAAAACAAAACAAAGAGAGCCATTGAATGAACTTAGACATGGACCACATACCTGAGAACGCTTGTTGACCTCTCGTGCTTGCTTCGACATCTATTATTTCATTCTCTTTAATGGGAATATCAGGTCCATGGATTTGAGTACCTGGGCTTCTATGTCCACCATCATGCTTAGGTGAAGCAATAGGAGACACATCCAAGGTGGTAAAAGAGGTTCCACCACTAGTGCAAGATACATCCAATGTAGCAAAGGAAGCGCCCTTGGAACTATGAGAAGAAGAAATTGAGATAGACGTAGTGTCGAAGGAACCTCCCATGTAGAACTTTGGAAAGCTTCAAAGGGGATGCCCCAAAAGTGCCATGCAACAATGAAAGGTGCAAATTATATGCCCGACCATGAAAGTCAAGGTTAGGTTTAGGGTTTTGAGCATAGAGAAATTTCTAAAAATAGAAAATTTTCTCTATAAACATGAAATTCCCACATTTGTTTCTCATTATTTCCAAATACATCCAAGAGTTTAAAGAATCACTAGGTATGTGTAGTTTTCTTATGGTTAAGTGTTTTTTATTTTTAATTCAGTCATGAAATCAAATTTTATGGCGTGCTTCACTATAATTTACCATATTTTGAAAATGGGGGTGGTGTGCTTGAATATGATTTGAAGTACTTTATGTTTGATTTTTTGAAAACACATTTCTTTGATTGCTAGTCTATCCTATTTACTAAAAATAGCAAGAAACATTTCTAAAAATAAATTACTCTATATTCTACCCCAATCCCTTCTTGTTAGTTCCTCTAACCTCTCCATCTCTCCCTCTATGAGTCTACCCTTCTCAGCTCTCCAGCTTTGCCAAGTAAGCTCTCCATCTCCTCATGCATTTGTTTATTTTTTTTTGGACAGAAGGGAGCTTCTTCTTTCCCGCCATCTTCTTCTTCCCCACCATCTTCTTCTTCCCTGCCATCTTCTTCTTTTTCTTCCCTTCCATCTTCTTCTTTCCCTAGCTCCCTTGCTGATTTGCCCTTTGATTCTCCTCCTCGACCCCTTTTTTTAAATTGCTCCCTGGATTCGCCACGTCTCGCCTTGAGTGCATGCACGCATCCTGGTCGATGATATCATCGATGGGCGCATCGCCTGGTCGATGATATCATCAATAGGCTATTCGCCTGGTCAATGATATCATCGACGGGCGTTAGCCGAGGGAGAGGAGAGAGAGTTAGGGAGAGAGGGAGAGAAGGAGAGAGAGAGTTAGGGAGAGAGGATGAGAAGGAGAGGGAAAGATAGGGAGAGAGGGAGAGAAGGAGAGAGAGTTTTAGGGAGAGAGGGAGCGAGAGAGTTAGGGAGAGAAGCAGAGAGAGAGTTATGGAGAGAGGGAGAGGGGAGAGAGAGAGATATAGAGAAATAGGGAGAGAGAGAGAGAGAGAGAGAGAGAGAGAGAGAGAGAGATAGTGAGAGGGGAGAGAGAGAGATCGAGAGAGAGATGGAGAGAGAGAGAGAGAGAGAGAGAGAGAGAGAGAGAGAGAGAGAGAGAGAGAGAGAGAGAGAGAGAGAGAAATAGGGCGAGCGAGAGAGGGACTCGAGAGGGATAGTTGGAGAGAGGGAGAGGGTTTTTTGGTAAATTTTGTTTATTGTTTGGTCGATTTGTATTGAAAAGTAGAATTTTCTCTTCGATTTATGGAGTTGTTTTTTAATTAAAATTGAGAGAGAGAGGCGTTTTGGCCATAATTTTGTAGTTTTTGCATTGTAGTGTTGTTACTTTTCATGCTTTTTTGTTTTTTATTCTCTAGTCCAAAATCATGTTCCAGTAATAAGCATGTCTACATCTTTTTCCATGAAGAATGTAGATGTTAGAAGCTCAAAGTCTTTTTAGAAACCGTCAAGCTTGTTGTACTAGCTTTTGTTTTTATCAATTTGAGATATTCTCTCCATGATATCATAATATTTTGACATTGTTTATGTCTTTTGTAGGTATCATGTTGAACAAACAAACTTTTGAAGAAATTCATGTCTTTGGAAAGCCCACATCAGAGGATGCTTCCACTAGGATCCAAAAGATAAGGGTGGAAAAGAAAGGCACCAAGGAACCAAATAAAAGTGCCAAGGATCCAAGTCTTGAGGTGCAATAGCTTCAACAAATTTATGATGTTCTTGCTCCGTTTGATGAATGTTCGTTAATAATTCAAAAATTATGGGGCATAGCTGAAGTACACAATAACATTGATTCAAAATGGACCATCAAAGTTGACACTGATACGGAAGAGATGACTTTTTTACTTCCAAAGACACTTCCCATTGGAAGATCAGGTTTTAAGCCAATAATAAAGATTAAAGATATCGCAAGAAGTGAGTCCAATGAGGAATGAGTTGAAATACTTGGGATTGATAACAATAAGAAACCTATTGTTTGTATTGTTATGGAAGAGAAGTTCTCTTTGAAAGCTGTTACTCCACCCCTTGTAGCGGAACAATTAAAACAAATCAAAGAGGAAGGGAAGGTTAGTAACTATCCATAAGTAATTTCTAATTTTCTATGTTTATGTAATTTCTTTTGAATACTATGAGAGATTTAATTTTGTTTTGTGTGTCCAAGCTTTTATTTATCACTTGACAAATCAAATTGTGGAGGTTGATGAAATAATCAAGGAGATGGAGGTATCAACTTCCAATAGTGATTCTGAGGAGCATACAGAGGAGGGTTATGAAGAAGATACCGCATCATCTCCAATCAAACCAAGAGGTTCTTCAAAGTCAAAAGAAAAGGGATCTTCCCATGTTGAAGTTAAAAAATTTGGCTCTAATACACAAGGATTAAGAACTCCCACGGGTTCACATGGATTGAGAGCACCTTCTCTTTCAAGCCATCATGGATTGAGTGCACCCCCAAGTGGGCATGGTTTGAGTGCACCACACCCGAAAAAATGACCTCTATTGTCTACAAGTGTATTTCCTCTTGAGTCTTATGAGGATGTTGTCGAGGAGACTCCATCTATTGCACAAGGAAAAAAATGGAGTAAACTAGGATCAAAGGCTCCAAGGAGAGTACAGCCAATGGATATCATTGAAATCCCAACCGGTGGCAAGCTGCAAGTACCAGGAGTTGACATTGGAGATGGCACCTCAGATACACAACAAAATAGAGTCCGAGCAAAGGTACAACGAGATAACCTTGTGGATCAACAGAATTTCTTCTTGCACATTGATCATGTTATCAGACCTCCTATTGATCCTAGGATTGGCCTTCTGCCATTTGAGGTGCGAAAAATACATCCTTTCCATATTGAGAATTTGAAGTCATGAATGAAGGATAATCTGCATGCACAAGTTGTGAACTGAATTGTGCTCATGGATCCAAAAGATTGTCTAGACAAGGCATCTTTTGATCATCAGAAAGCAAATGATTATAACTACTTTGTTCTTGGAGGCTCCCATTCAGCAGAGGCAAAAAGGCAGTTGAATATTGAGTTTCCGTGCAACTCTCATTACAAGACATGTAATTGTATAGTTTATGCTAGTTTGGCTGATTCGGAGGCAAACTTACTAGCTTTTGATCACAATAATGACAATGAGTATAGGAAGTCCATGTCTTGGATAGAACGGGTTCGTTTCTATCACAATGAGTTCGTTACAAAACTCAATGAGGATCGTTCTTTGATAACTCTAGAGTTTTTCTTATCTTTGTTCAATGAGACTGGGATTTTTGCATTAATTAAAGATCCGTCAGGGACAAGTGAAAGCTTTAGATCATGGGACAAGATGTTTTAAATTGCATTTCGTAGTGGAGAAGTTTGGGATTCGATAAATGTAATTTTTTCAAAGTGGGAGAATTTTGAAATCAAAGGGTAGAAAAAAATCATATCTAAAGGAGTCAAGAAAGAAACCTAGACCTTGAAGGCATTACCTGAAGAAATTCGAGCAAGAAATTCGAGCCACAGCATGGAAGAGCATCCAGGGAATTAAAAATGAGATTCTAATTAAGTTTGTGCTTGGTAGAGTGGTGTCTGGGGATCTCTCTTTGGATGAAATGGGCAATGAATTTTGATGAGTAGGTAGACTTCTCTCCTTTGCATCATGTCTCTCCTTGATTTTACATTAATGTAAAAGAGAGAAAAATTTTACATGTGTTTTCAATGCAGGCATAAAATATACACGAGAATGTAGGAAGCAATGATCCAGCAATTAAACATGTTAGATTGGGATGTTGTTTGGGAGGAGCATGTTATATATGCTCAATGCCCCACCCTCCTGGTAACCACCAGTGGTCCAAGGTGCTCAAGTTGTAAGGCCCCCATATGAGGAGAAGCCATGTGTGAGCGTGGGACACTGGATGGATCCTGACTTGCATATCAGATGAGGTCTATCAATGAGACCGTTGATGGTAGAAAGGTGATCTATGTGAGTCTAGCCTATGGGCTAGGCAAGGTAGGTAAGTTGGTAGCACAACGAGGCACATTGTCTTGATTGTGTGGGAGCCCCTTGCTCTCACAAAGGTATAGGGAATATTTCTTGAATATTCCATGGACAATTGGTTTGTTCCATCGACTAGGTTGAGTGGTCGGCTCCACTGACTAGGTTGATTGGTCGGCTCCACTGACTACGTTGATCTGACTATCGCCCTCATAGCTATAAAGAGGCAACCCTCCCAGTCCATTGTATCAGATCACATCAGATCAGATCTTCCAGCTAGTAGCTC
Source organism: Dipteris shenzhenensis (assembly GCF_047967505.1). Classification (NCBI taxonomy): domain Eukaryota; kingdom Viridiplantae; phylum Streptophyta; class Polypodiopsida; order Gleicheniales; family Dipteridaceae; genus Dipteris; species Dipteris shenzhenensis. The sequence goes on from NC_141615.1 coordinate 15,356,832, forward strand.
TTCACCTAGTATCTATCTAGATCGTCATCTAAGCTCCACTGTGGAAGCACACAGGTGGACGGAGCCATCATCTGTACTACATCAATATTAAAGGAAAATTTTGTTCATCTCCTGTATGCTGTGTACTCTCTATTCTTTGTTCAGTTTCTCTTCCGCTGCACCGTGTAATTTAACATGGTAACAGAACCTAGGTGGCTCTAAGGATCGAAGAGTAGAAGAGAGACGAGGGCTTTAACAGCATACAAAGTGATGGCATCAAGAAGCAGCTTGAGTTCAATAGCTGGAAGCGGCTCAAGTTCAGTTGCTGCACCAATAATCCAGGCATTGAGGATTCGCCCACCAGCGTTCACTAAAGGTAAGCTAGATGGTACGAACGGGAAAAATCTTTTGGTGAGCTTTTTAATGTGAGCTTTTCTACCATCTCCTTTGTTTTTGCGAGCTTTTCTTAGAAATTCATATGTGTTTTTGTTATAAGAAAGATGGGGAGGTTAGAAAGAGGGGGAGAGGATATAGGATATGTTCATTTTCATAGCATGTGGGAGGGGTAGAAGAGTGTATACTATGCACAAGGGGGGGCGAATATGAGTGGCAGTAGGAGGCAAAAAATTATGGAAGATATGTCCATATTCAAAGCAGAAGGGAGGAACTATGGGAGATATGTTCATTTTAAAAGTGTATAATTTGAAACTTTTGACCTCAGATTTGGATTCCTCGTTGAATTCCGGTCATCTTGAGTACCAACATGACCATATCCCGATAAAATGGTGTTTTTGTTATTTTGGCTTGTTTTGGGCCAGGCCAAAACTGAATTCATGACAAAAACACCATTTTTTCAATTTTTATCGGAATATGGTCATGTTGGTACTCAAAATGACCGGAATTCGACGAGGGATCCAAATATGAGGTCAAACCTGTCAAATTATACACTTTGAAAATGAACAAATTTTTCACATGCTCTCCCTTCCCCTTTGCATTTAGTAGGTGAACATAACTTTCACATTCCTCATCCTCTCTCTCCTCCTTACACTCCTCTTTGCATACCTTATAAGTTCCCCCTCTACGTTCTCCACTATGATAATAAATATATGTTCCAACTCCCCTCCCCTCCCTTCTCCATGCCACCTTACCCATGTGCCCATCCCTCCCCCTTTCCTTTATCTCCCCTCCCCCCCTCTCTCGTCTTAACTGCAACCACAACCCAAAATTTCAACCCACCCTACTCCATGAACCCCCCCCCCCTCTCTCTCTCTCTCTCAAGTGAATGAAAAGCTTGCAATATTCATGAAAATTGAAAAAAAGCTCATGACAAAAAGCTCACCAAAAAATCACACCCATGGAACTACACTGTGGAAGTTTAAAATTACTACTATTTTGAATTCATATGAGCTTCTAGAGACAATATTGGGGACTGACCCAGAACCACAAAAAACCCCCGACCCAGCAAATCCGGGGAGAAGGATACCTCCTAATGTTGACCTTCTATGAGCTTGAAAATGTAGGAATGCAGATGCTCTGTGTGCCCTGGTTACAAGTACTGCTGATAGTGTTTTGACCTTAATTCAACATACATCTAAGGCAACTGTGGCCTGGAACATATTGAAGATTCAATATGAGACACAAAATCAAACAAGGATCCAAAATCTAGAGAATCAGCTTGTAGGTGAGAAGTTTAATGAAGGAGAGACAGTAGAGGCATTCATTACCTGAATCAAAAATCTACATGACTAGATGGCTGGTGCTGGGATATAAAAGACTAGCGAAGAGCTAGCTCGGCAGTGTTTTCGAATATGTCCACCAAGGTCTGATGGACTGGTAACAGTGCTTAACACTCAGGTGAGACCCCAACCATTGACATTTGAGGAGTTCCGTGCTTTACTTATGGAGGAGGAATTGAGGCTTAAAGATTGAGATGGAGGTGGTAATGGGGATGCTGCGTTCTTTGCCACTGCAAAAGGCAAAGGTGGTTCCTCCACCAAAGCTGAGTCCTCTACTAGTGGTGATAAAAAGAAGGGTGGCAAGAAGAACTTTTAGGAAGAATGCTTCTATTGCAAGAGGAAGGGCCATGTGACTGTAGATTGCCGGTTCAAGAAAGCAAATGAAAAGAATGGTACCTTGAAGAAGACAGATAATGGGAAAGAGACAGCTAACATAGTGGAAGTAGAGTTGGATCTATTTGTGGCCATTGAGGAAGAGTGTTCCTCAGTTCAAGAAGCTTCATCCACTGATTCATGGGTGTTGCATAGTGGTGCCTCCCATCACATGACCTGCAAGAAGGGTCTATATTGTTCCATGCAGCCTCTATAGGAACCCATCACCATGACGGTTGGAAATAACACAAAATGCCCTATTGAGGGTATAGGTACAGTTTCATTTGTTTGTGTAAATGGAGATGTTAAGAAACTATCTAATGTGCTATATGTTCCACAACTCAAGAGAAATTTGCTATCAGTTGCTTCCATAATTGACCTTGACCATGAGGTGAGGTTCAACAAGACAGAAGCAAAAATTCTGGATAGTGCTGGCAATCTTGTTGGCACAGGAGTAAGGAGGAACAACCTCAATGAGCTAAGTGCTCTTATAGCCATCACTGGAGTGGGCACAAGTAGACATTGGCATGAAAGATTCGGCCACATCGGATTTGCAGTGCTAAAGGAGATGCAGAAGCAAGGTATGGTTGCTCACTTACTTGTAGTAGTAGAAATCAAAGAACCGTGTGAATCTTGCATGATGGGCAAGCAACAGAGAAAGGATTCCCACAAGAAAGCAAGAATAGAGCAAACGCTCCTCTAGAGTTGGTGCATGTTGACTTGTGCGGTAAGATGCCTACTCAGGCCTTGGGTGGATCTTCCTATTTTTAATTGATCATCGACGACTATAGCATGAAGATGTGGGTGTAGTCGCAAAAAGGCTCAAGATTTTGGTAAATTGAAAGAATGGCTACAGCTTGTTGAAAATGAAACAAGGAGAAAAGTGAAGAAAATCAGATCGGATGGTGGTGGTGAGTTTGTTTCTACAGAGTTTGGAGATTTTTGAAAGAGCAAAGGGATCAAATGACAAATGACAACCTCACATATGACTCAGCAAAATTCTGTTGTTGAACGATGAATGCGGACCACTATGGAGATGGGGAGGTGTATGTTGAAAGATGCTTTGCCAAACCACTTTTGGGCTGAGGCTGTTAATACTACGGTTTACATCCTTAATCACAGCTATAGAAAGGCACTCAAAGGTAAAACACCACATGAGGCTTACAATGATAAGAAGCCATCTGTCTCCCATTTCAGAACGTTTGGGTGTGAATGCTGTGTGCATGTAGCAGACAAAGAGAGAAACAAGCTACAACCAAAATGCACCAGATGTATCTTCTTAGGCTATTGTGATGAGAAGAAAGCTTATAAGTTGTATGACGAGAGGCAAAGAAGATCATAGCGAGCCGCGATGTGGTGTTTAGGGAGCAGCCACATGCAGTGGAGGTAGAGAAGACCTCTTCCACTTTATCATCAAGCAAAGAGGTAATTCACTATGGACCTATCCCAGGAGCTATAAAGGAGGAGGAAATATCAGATGATGAAGGTATAAGTCACCAACTTGTTGTTACACCACTAGAAAAGCCATTGCCACAATGAGTAAGGTATCTCTATGACCATGATAATCAGATGCCTATGTCTGTTGAGCAGCATGCAGATTGACCAAAGAAGTCTCAGAGAATTGAGGAGCAACGGAGGGCTTTTGCTCACAATATGGCCTTGATGGCTGAGATTATTGCAGAAGTAAAGGAGCCTGCGATTTTGGAGGAAGCTCTTGCATATCGAGATTGGAAAAATGCTATGCAAGTAGAATATGACAGCATCATGAAGAATGAAACTTGGGAGCTAGTAGATCGACCACCTAACAAAAGGGTTATTCGCACCAAGTGGGTTTGGAAGGTAAAGTACAAGGCCGATGGGACTTTGGAAAAATACAAAGCCAGATTGGTTGCACAAGGATTTTTTTAGGTTGAAGGGTTTGATTTTCAAGAATCTTTTGCTCCAACTACTAGAATGACCACTATTTACACAGTTCTATCGGTGGTTGCTCATAAAAAGTGGCTAGTTTATCAAATGGATGTTAAATCAGCATTCTTGAATGGTGACCTCAAGGGTTTGAGGCCCCCCATTCTGAGAACAAGGTATGCAAGCTAAAGAAGGCACTGTATGGGTTGAAGCAGGCTCACACATGGCTTCTCCTCATATGGGGGACTTACAACTTGAGCATCTTGGACCACTAATGGTTACCAGGAGGGTGGGGCATTGAGCATATCTAACACCCCCCCTCAATGTCCACCTGTAGGTGAACTAGCTTCTCGGCCCAATGCTGAGTCTTTGAAGATGACCTTGAAGTTGATCCTTCTCGAGTGCCTTGGTGAAGATATCTGCTCCATTTTGCTCTGTTGGATAGTAGACCAATTCCACTATCTCGTCCTTGATCAAATCATGCACATAGTGATACTGAATCTCTATATGTTTTATGCGCGCATGAAACATTGGATTTTTAGCAATGGCCATGCAACTTTGATTGTCACACCTCAGCACAGTTTCCTCATCCTCTTGCACTCCCATGTGCCATAAGATCCTCCTCAGCCACACTGCGTCACATGTAGCTAAACATGCTACCTTGTACTCTCAGCCTCGGTAGAGGACAATGCCACTATTGGTTGTTTCTTACTGATCCAAGAGAAGATACCTGAACCTAAAGAGAAAATATCCAGAAACTGGTTTCCTAGTACATACACTCTTTGCACTGTACTTCTTGTACATATTCTTTAAATTACACTCTTTGCACTCTTGTGATGTAGTCTTTCACTTTGTACATATTTTTTGATTTTTCTTCTCTATTACCTTTGTTACAATAATGAAACTTTTAAGAAATCCCAAAAAATATTTTGTAAAGGACCCTCCACTTATCTCATGGAGTTCAAAATGGGTTGTTGATAATAATGTAAATGCACTATGAAGATAGGGTTCACGGGACATAACTTAACCCTAATCCAAAGGGGTGAACATGTGTATACCTTCTTGTAATACAATGTAATGTATACTTAATCAGCTCTTGCACAATCCTCTCTCTCTCTCTCTCTCTCTCTCTCTCTCTCTCTCTCTCTCTCTGCCCCCATCGTCTCCAACAATGGGTGTAGGCATCTATGGACTTTGAGCTAATGGTTGGAGGCGATAGCCCCTAGGAATATTTTTTAAAAGATTTGGTTTCATCGTTTCCCCATCAAATTTTGTTTAAATTTGCTTCTAAGAGGAACTTGTTGTTTTGCAAGCCCATGTTGGCATGAAGTGCATACATAAGTGTTTTTTGAGCACTTTTGGGCTTTTTATACTCCATATCACTTGACTGTAGACTTGATGTTATTTGGTGCATTTTTGGGGCTTTGAGTGTATCACCACTAATTGTTCGATACAAGTGTTTTGAATATACATGCCCTATTATGTCTATCAAATATTTAGGCTTAATTTATTATAAGTGGAGCTTTGCTGACACACACACACACACGAATACTTTCCCAACTATGAATTATTCTTTTATGTACCCTCGTGAAATCTTCCCTTTATGCTTTCTTTTTAACCACCCCACATACCAAGCCCACTAATCGTCCCATACCTCCTCTAATCCCTTCCTAACCCATGCACTCATTTGCTCCTTACTCCACTTGTGACTTAAAATTCACTTGTGGCTAAATTGTTTTTTTAATTATCTAAGAAGCCATATGGTTGTCTATATTCCTAGGTAAAGCGATAGCAAGACGGGGAAAACAGGCATTACCTGTCTACCCAAATGTAACTATGATGTTCTCACAACAAGACAAAGCACCCATAGACACACGCACAGACGCATTTCATGAACTAAATAAAAAACTTACGGGCGCGTCTATTTGCGCGTCTGGAGACCCGCGTCTAATTGTGCGTCTATATATCAGACTTACGCGCGTATAGACGCGCACATAAATGCATAAATAGATGCGCTTATAAATGCTTTTATAGACACGCGTATAGACGCAAGTCGAACAGACAGACGCAAATATGAACGTGTTTTTAAACGCACTGATAGACGCACCCTTTTTTTTTTAAAATTTTACAGAATAGTGTGTATGTTGTGTATGCTATATAGTTACAAGAATCCCATATCCACATTCTGTAATTCAATTCTTACAGCCAACCGCATTTTAATTACAATTCCAAATAAAATATTACAACTCCAAAATGCAATAAAATTGAAAGCTCAAAAAGTGCTTGTATATACATATAGCACGAAGCTAAGCCACGTCATGTGAATTCAAGTACAAAAAATAAGGAAGCTAAGCCATGTCATCTGGCTTCAAGTACAAAAAATAAGAGGAGTCTATATACAAGAGGCACGAAGCCAAGCCAGTGGCTTTAAGTACAAAAAAGAATAGTAGCACTACTTCTACGACTAATCCTCGCTGCCTTCCACGCTCCCTTCTGCGCTCCCTTCTGCGCTCCGCACCTCCTTCCTCGTCTTCCTCGTTGTCTTGTGCATGGGCCTGTAAACAAGAGACAACATATATCAATGTATGAAAAATCAAATCTTTACTTATAATTTTGGCATTATTTAATTACTTTCAAATACTTGGGGGGCCTGTCCAGTAGCTCGGGTATACTGCTCCTCAGTAATCAACCCGTTATCATAGAAGTGGCTCCATGTATCTCCTCTGCGATGGTGGCGGTGGTAGGCTGTCTCCACTGGAGTAGGGTATCTGCCCATGATCTCAAGCTGCATGACCGCGATACACTTTGTGGAGGGATTAGTACAAAGAAACAACCAGCCTCCTAATAAACTACATAAGCAATATAATTTGAGATCGATACTTACAAATTGGGCCTCCCATGATTCAACACCCCCTGCTCCAAAATGCACGCTTCCATATTCCTCCATCTGGATCCTCTGTGCCTCCACGTGCTGCAGACTGGGCTCCTCCCTCGCTGACTTCATTGCCTTCTTCCACTCATGCTTGTGAGTGGTGTGGGGCGGGGGCCCCTTGGAGGTTGACCTGACCTGGCAAGCTCTGCTAGTGCCTGCCTCTTAAGGGAAGATCTTTTATTGCTAAGTATCGTAACAATCTTTGACTTCCCCCATTTATCTGTGAACTGGCGATTGGGGGGGTTAGGATACCTAGAGCGAACAGTAGCGAGGGTCTCATCAGCCAACCTCTTTGGGTGGTCTTTATAGTGGATAAAGCAATCTCTGTAATTGTTAGCAATTACAGAGCGCATGAAGGCCATGATGTCCTTCCCCCGCGCATCCATCAAGATGCCTCCTGTCTGAGTGATGTCAGAATAAATCGTACCATCACCCAGAGGCACATCTAAATCATCTGAATCATCCTCCTCCTCACCGCCACATGGCCCAAAGCACTGTGCCATGCATCCGCCACCGCTCTCCCTGCTACTACGCCTGCTACCCTGTCATGTCGAGCTCGTGCACTGGCCACTCGTAGCTGGGGACTGCACGGGACTACGCTGACCACTCGTAGCTGGAGAACCGAGTCTCGACGGCTGGGGAGTACGTAGATGGCTCGCCGAGATAGAAGGACCTCTTGACGGCATGGGGGAAGGGGCATAAGACGGGGTGGCAGAAGGGACATAAGACGGCATGGGGGAAGGGGCATAAGACGGTACGGGGGAAGGGGCATAAGAAGGGGCATAAGACGGCTGTGCGGACTCCGTTGGGGTGATCTCAGGCGGTGTGGGGTGGCTCGGAGTCTGTAGTGCCGACTCCTGGGGAGTGTTAAGGGTACCCGTCATATACCCGTATAACTCCGCAGGACTAGGAGGGTGCCCTAAAAGATTATATAAATCCTTCCAAATCGATTCCCGCGGATCAGGTGAGCTAGAAGCACTTCCTGGCCACATGTTGAACTGGAAAATAGGAAACAAATCTATTACTTTGGGAGCTGAGAAGGAAGGGGAAAAAAAAAGAGGCTCTGTCAGAGCGCGTCTATAGACCCGTCTAATCTGCGCATCTATAGACACGTCTAACAGAGCGTTTAACAATTCAAGTAAAAGCGCGTCTAACAGTCCGTCTAACAATGCGTTTAAAAGCGCGTCTAACAGCCCGTCTAATAGTCCATCTAACAATCCGTCTAATAGTGCGTTTAAAAGCACGTCTAACAGTGCATTTAAAACTCCGTTTAACAGGGCGTCTGTGTGAGCATCTACAGCTGCGTCTGTGTGTGTCTCTAACAAGCCAGACGCGCGGATAGATGCACCTGTAGATGCGCGTTTAGACGCACCCTCAGACGCGCCTATAGACACGCTCTGACAGGCGAGAATACTAAAAAGTCGAAAAGGACGTTGCGCCCGACAAAAGAACGTGTCGCTCATACCTAGATCCTGCGTTTCGTGGATGCGAGAAAGTACAAAACTGGAAAGAGCAAGCAAGAACAACTTCAAAAGGACTTACTTGGAAAAAGGTATGGAAGGATCTTTCTTTTCCAAACTTGTTTCTTCTCCTTGTTCATACTCCTCCTCTTCTTTAGGCTTGGAAGCAAGTGTAGGTACGGTCCCTTTCTCTTGAGTAAAAGCTTGGAACTGTGTATGGGAGGCTCTCTCTTAAGCTTCGAATCTATGGAACTGCTAATAAAGAAGGAAGGAAGCTGCTCGCGAAGTTTAAGTAATGAAAAGAAAAGCAAAGCGAGCGGCGCGCCGAAAAGTAGGTTTAAAAGCCACGTCTATAGTCGCGTCTATTAGCGCGTCTATAGTCGCGTCTGAATACACAGAGTAGATGCATCTATAGTCGCGTCTATTAGCGCGTCTACAGGCACGTTTAAATACACAGAGTAGATGCGTGTTTAGACGCACCGTTAGACGCGATGTTAGATGCGACTATAGACGCGGCGATAGACGCAACACAGAGTTTAAATTAAGCATTTGAAGAAGAGCAAATTTGGTGGGTTGTTTGTTTGTAGGATGTCTCCATCTTCAACAAGTAGCTCCAGTGAGGATGAATCCCTCCGTATCCACCATCGCGAAATGTGGTTGGAGCAAAAAATCAAATGTCTGTGTGATCGATGTCGAGGAAACATGTATCGTGCACGCAGGATTACGCTCAATCATATCTCAAAGTATGGAGAATGGGATGTGACCGTAAACAGGGTAAGGGTTTGTAAGTTAAGGTTGATTGAGATACCTATGGGTGTTCATATGTTTGAGTTATGATCCCGTTTTAATTTGATACAGGATGCAGTGCCACACCCGCACATGTTACCCTATGCCCGTCGTGAGGAGGCGAAGCATCGGCGATATGAGGTGGGATCTTCAGGAGGGACCGTTACGGATGCATGGAGTGATGGTGATAGTATCCCTTCGCCATTACCTCATGAAGTCGTGGAGGAGGAGGTGTTTGATGATATGGTGCGGGATTTATATGTCCATCAAGGGAGGGATAATAGCATGGAGTAGGATGATCCTTTTACCGTAGCATCGACTCCACTGTTTGAGGGGTGCACATTCTCTGTTCTACGTGCCTCCCTTGAAATACTAAACTTGCAAACCATCTATGGATGGATCAATGCAAGTTTGAATGCATTACTCAAGTAAGCTTTAAAGTCAATTTTGCAAACATGGTGAATTATGCGCGTGGGTCAATTACTCGAATGCTTTTCCTCATTTATGGTCTTCACGTGCAGGCTATTGTGTAAAATGCTTCCAAGGGAGAATAAATTACCGACCTCAAGAGATATGGCAAGGCAACATGTGACCTCTCTTGGAGGATTAGATTACAAGCACATCCATGCATGTGTCAACGATTGCGTTTTGTTTCGTGGACTACATAAGGATGCAAGAGAGTGTCCTACTTGTGGAGAGGCAAGATATAGAGCAGATCTCAAAACCTTGGACGTGCCTCGTAAGGTATTGCGACATTTTCCCATAATCCCTCGCATCCAACATATGTTCAAGTGCAAATCTATTGCAGAGCTCATGTCATGGCATTCCTCCCATCGATCAACCGATGGCAAGTGGAGAACTCCCGCGGACTCTCCTGTGTGGAAGCATATTGAAGACACATGGCCAAGCTTCAAGGAAGAACCTAGGAGCTTGAGACTTGGATTGGGTATGGACGGTGTGAACCCATTTGGTCTCAAAAGCACGTCTTACAGTGTATGGCCAGTGGTATTGGTGAATTACAATCTTCCACCCTCTATGGCTATTAAGAAAGGACATGTCATGCTGTCCCTTCTAATTCCAGGGAAACATAAAGTCAAAAACCCTGATGTTTATTTGGAGCCTTTGATTGATGAGCTAGAGATACTTTGGAGAGGTATCGAGGTGCATGATGTGAGCAGGCCTCCCTCATCACGAGACTTCAACTGCAAAGCAGTCTTGATGTGGACGATGCATGACTTCCCAGGCTATGGCAAGTGTTCAGGTAAGCATTGCATTTTTTAATTATGAATAGGCAAAAGATGTGGCACCCTAAACCCACCTTCCACTCTTAATTGCATCTATTGTTTCAGGTCTCACTACATCGGGTTACCATGCATGTTCTGTCTGTGGTCCTTCGCTAGTTGCCTCACGGGCAGACGCATTGAATAAGGTCATCTATGAGAATCACCATCGATTTCTCCCACCTGATCATCCTAGATATGTTGCCCCTTGGAATGAAGTCCTCCCACAATCACTCACTGTGGGAGATTGGATGAGAATTTGGGACGGTTCCACGACTCCTCCACCACTTGGCATGAGCCGGTAAGGATTTGTAACTATTGGCTGGAAGTAAAGATTGGCTATATTGGTTGAAAGTAAAGATTGCACGCTAATACTTTATTTTGTTTAGATACTCCATCTTTTATCGTTTACCATATTGGTCCCACCTCAAGATCAATCACCTGCTCGATCCCATGCATATCTTCAAGAATGTGGCATCTACCATTTGGGAGCATTTGAATGGGACACGAGATTCGGCAGGCATAAGGGAGGATCTACATACCACAGGGAGGATGCGTGAAGCTTGGCCTCAAGAGAGACCAAATGGGCGTGTTTTTTTACCTCATGCACCGTGGATGTTATCAAAGCTAGAGATGGCGACGGTGAAGCGCGCTATTACTACAATTTGTACTCCCACTGGATGCATGAGGTGTTTGAAGGGAGCCTTTACAAAGAGCAAGAAAAGAGGTGTAGAGCAATTATATGGCTTGAAATCTCATGATTGGCACAAGATGCTTCAAGTAAGTATTTTATATGCATAATATCTTTTTCCTTTCAAATTTGTGAGTGAATAGCTATAAGCAACTAATCAACCACCTCCTCGCGGGTTCAGTTCATACTACCTACTAGCATTTCACGTGGTGCATCAAAGGACGTGAAAGATTGTATTTACAAGATGGGCGAGCTTGTGAGGTATGTGAGCTCAAAGGAAATAGATCCCACCACGCTTGAGAATGCTCGAGTTATGTCAGTGGAGGCGGTTTGTTTAGTGGAGGAGACATTTCCACGTTCTATTCTCACAAGCCAACTACATCTCATAGTACATTTGGTGGATGAGATTGCTATATGCGGCACTATACATGCACAATGGTTGTTCTTCCTCGAGCGCTTCATGAAGACGTTGAAGGGCTTCGTGAGACAAAATGCAAGACCCGAAGGTAGCATGGCCGAGGGTTGGTTGGTACAAGAGTCACTTGTATATATTTCTGAGTTTCTTGTTGATGTGGATAGCTCTCTCCCACGACTATGGAGAGATGATGAAGACCTAAGGATGACCTCTATTGTGCCTCAAGGAAAAGGACGCAACAAAGTAATAGACACGGAGTTGCATAATAGTATCAACCTCTTTTGCGTGCTTAATAGTGATGTGATGAAAAGATGGGTGACAAGATACGAGGATGCAAAGGCAAGAAGACAAGAAGAAAGGGCCCTCTTTTGTACACACCAGGGATCTCGTGTGCCATACCCTCAGCATCTAAGAGCACTTCCAAAGGATATTCATGTGGATTGGCTACTTGATGAAATGGAGAAAGCAGAGAAAGACGAGGGGATGCATATCACAATGGAAGAATGGGAGTATGCTAGGGGATGCATGAGCAAGGTCGGTATATAGAATGTTATGCATAAGTTAGGAGCTTTTTATAATTTAGATTGCTTATTTAATTGATTTTTTCTTGGTGTAGTGCACTATGTTCAATGCTATATGGTGTGAGGGCAAGCATTTTCGAACACAACGGATTGATGATAAGAGAAACACACAAGATTGCGGCGTCATTGCTAGCTTTGAGGGAGCCAATGGAGCCATGGATGATTATTGTGGCATAATCCAAGATATCAATATGCTTGACTTTCGACGCTTCTTTGTGTATGTTTTGGATGTAAAGTGGTTTAAGGACGTGGTGGAAAGAGGCCCTAATGCAACAATCAAACGCCATGCAAGTGGCTTTGTAACTATTGACTCCACAAAGTTTTGGCAAAGTAGGAAGGACACACTAGTACTACCGCAACAATGTGAACAGGTACTGTGCACACACATAAAAATACTCGCTTTTAAATATTTGATGCAAGAAAAGTAACATGATTGTATTTGTGTTTGAATTAGGTTGTCTATCAACCAATGGTGGATAATAATAGATGGTGGCATGTCATACCTATTATGCCACGTTCTAAAGTGATGTATAGTACATTTACTAATATGGAGCGTATGGAGGATGATCATGGCCATGGACATGATGATGACCGTGATACAAGAGAGGAGGATGATCATGAGATAGGAGATATAGATATTGAGGCCGGCATTACCCGTGAGGACGAGCCTACCATTGGAGATGTTGATTTCGATGAGCACATGAGTGGCACAAGTAGTAGTGGGTTGAATGTATTTGTAGATCTAAACACTTGTTTGGATTTTGAAGTAGATAGTTTGGCAAGGGTTGATCTCATTGAGGATGAGATTGAACCGTAGCCCCACAATTCATATTGGCAAAACTATTTTACATATTGTCTCATTCTCCTCATTTCACTTAATTCTTGTATATGTGGGCTTGCAAAAAATTATGTGCTTTGGTAATCATGGGCAATGTTTGGAAAGCAATGATGTACACCAAAATCTCACTTTCTGTATTCTCTGGAGCGCGTCTATTTACGCATCTAAATGCGCGTCTGAGTCTCGTAAACGCGCAAATAGACACGCAAATAGACGCGCTAATAAACGGGATGTTAGACGGGCCCATATTTTCTCAGGTCAAATGCGCAAATAGACGTGCGCAAATAGACGCGGTGATTTACGCGCAAATAAACGAGCGTTTAGCCGCGCCTATAGACGCGCCTGTAATTTCTCTACTAGAGCAACGCCTATAGACGCACCCGCTATTTTGCGCGTCTACCAAGCGCGTCTATAGTTGCTTTGTGTTGTTGTGTCTAGCACCTAGTTTGTTTGGATGGTGGTAGTAGGTAAGTGGACCCCGGCCTTGGAACCTGGACTACTTGAGGATTTGTCATCTTCTTTCAATATTATGTTTGCCAAACTCAATATCATTAAAAATTCTTAATTTTGATTAAAATTTTTACAAACTCTAGTTGCATTTTTCTTATATGTCTCAAACATTTTTTTCTTAAATGTTTGTCTTTTTTAACTTTTTATCCAATTGATGGAATTGATTGTATGGCTCAATTATTGATGGGACTTTTTAATCTAAACACACATTCCCTCCACTCGATATATGCTTTGTATATATATATATATATATATATATATATATATACATATATATAAGTAAATAATATACATGCACGCACGCACGAACGCATGCACACATTCCCTCCACTCCATATATGGTTTTGTATATATATATATATATATATATATACATATATATAAGTAAAAAATATACATATATATGTATACATAAATATAAATAAATAAATATATACATATATGTATGTGTGTATATATATACACACATACATACATATGCATGCATGCATGCATGCATACATACATACATACATACATACATACATACATACATAGGGGTAATTGACATGCGTAAGTTATATGAATGTAAATATTTGCATATTTATAAAGGAGAGCGAATTATATATGTAAAACCCAAGAAGAGCACGGCCCATAAGAAGAGCATGGCCCATAAGAATTGAACAAGGAGTGAGGGGAGCAATATGATGCATGGAGAATCTACCCTATATGTCAAAACACTTATGTGAAGGATATGGTCATTTTTTATGATCATGGAGATGACGTGAAGCATTAAAAGCATGGAGTAATCTCGGGGGGGGGGGGGGGGGAGGGGGGGGTCACTATGTATAAACCCTCTATATCACATGCGTTCAAGGCCTATTTTTAAAATCCCTTATCTGTAAATTTTTCATTAATAAAATGTACCCCTTTTTTATACAAATCCGTAAATTTTTTCCAAAACTATTTTGAATAGTCCCTTATGTATATTTAATCCTGTAAATTTTAGAGATAAAAAATATCCTTTTGTTGAGCTCACATGATAGGGTTACATATGATGAGTGACCCCCCCCCGTGGGAGTAATATGGTGAAAAATGCAAGGATCAGGATAGTTGGGTGATTTCCACTCTCTGCCCATTGAAGGGTTGGAATGTTGGTAAAAGAGCCCATTCATGGTCTTGCAAACTCAGGCAAAAGCATCCAAGGCAAGGGAGATGAGTCTCCAATGAGCTCACCTATACGAGGCAACTGACATGGAGTCATAATACAAAAGGATGCTTGAGGCCAATGTCATGGACCTCATTCATGTCTTCTTCTTCTTCTTCCTCTTCCTCATCTTCTTGCACTCTTTGTTTGGTAAACCCTACAAGTAGTGCTGTCGTAAAGGTAAGTAGGGATTTGGTGTTACCAAACCCACCCTCTCTTGTGGGTTTGGCAACTCAAAAATAGGACTAGTGAGATGTTGTCATGGCAAACCACCTTCCTTCTCTTTTTTATCTAGCGACCTTATAAGCTACAAAGTACAAAGAGTCTCTACCCCCTCATTTTGTGAAAAGGAGCTTGAATAGAGGCTCATGGAATGACACAATTATCACGAGTCATCACGGGTGAGTAGGAGGAGCTGCTCTCGGGTTCTCTCATTCTCGCAAACCCATCCCATTCTCTCTATATTCTCATGGTCCTCGCTGTATGGTTTTGATTCAAGTTATGAGGTACCACAAATGTTTCTTTTGTTGCTATCACTATGGCTCACAAAGCAAGCCAATGACTTGCTGGTAGGATGCTTTTGTGTACTTATACTTCGAGACCAAGGAGGCACAACTATGTTTTCTATCCATCTCTTTATTTTTTTTCTACAAAAGGAAAAGATTTCATGCTGTTGTCACGTTTCTATTTGATGCATTGTTTCAGTTCCATAGCCTTATCTCTATCCTATCAGATGAGAAAATGGGCTCAAGATTAGTTCTTGTTTTCTTCTAAAGAAATACAAAGCTTCCCTAAGCCTGGAGAGATGTTGGATTACATTATGATATTCCAAATATCTTCATCAATTTCCTTGTAGATGGGTGTACTATGAGTAGCCATTGGCTTGGCCGCAACATTCCCCAGGCCTTCCAAGGATTAGGTTTTCCATGAGGAAGGACTTGATCTTCATAAAGTAGGAGGAAATGAAACTCTTACATTCCCTCCTTATTGTTGCTAATCCCTCCCCTTCTCTCTATGGTATCGTAGCTATATCTATATGTGGTGTTTTGAAAAAGATTTTTCCACAAATCTCTACATTTGTTGATGGATATTACATGCAACTCCTAGAGAAAATTAGTGATTTATTGATCAAATACCTACTAATACTCATGCTTTAAAATGCAGGATGCATCGATGGGTCATACCTTGATTTAGTTTCTATCCTATAGGCCTTTATTTATTCTAACATGCAAGAAAAGGAGCTAGGATGATGATTTTTTTACTATATGCTGTCGATTATCTTGGTCTATGCTATCTCTAACTTTAAGAGCAAGCCTATAGACTGTGCTAAAAACTTGATTAATATCCTCATGTGTGTGCCCGACCAACAAAATCCTAACTTCAATTTCATTGAAGATTCGATGAGTGATTAACATTGAGCAAAATGCTAAGAAAAGTACATTCTTATTCTCTCGTACTATGCAATTGTCTGCATCTATTCTCAAATTTGCTGCTAGGTGATCTTTTTCTGCATGTACATTGTGAATAGCCTTCATAATGGATGCTACAACTTGATTGCTATCATGTAGATGCAAGGAATCAATCCATGTGTTTGCAAAAAACTTAAATCTAGGCACCAACACTCCACATAAGTGTGTCTTCAAAAAGTATTTTCATTATAGCTTAGGCGGAGTGTTAACGAATTGAGGTAATGTTGTGTTCTGATCCAAACCATCTACAATAATGCACGTGTACTCATTTGGATGAGAAATAGCTTGCTCCTTCCAAAATGCATGTTTTAGTCTAGAATGCCGAAAAAGTTTATGATGAAATTCTGTCTTTTTTTGTATGATTCTCTTTGTTTTGGAGACGTTGGACTCTCAAGTGCTCGCTTTACATCATCACAGTCACTGCACTTTGACATTTTTTGCCTCTTTGGGATTTTAACATGTCCAAAGCTCTTCTTCCAAAGAGTATAAAAATTATGAAAAGATGCCAGAGAATGCAATGTGTTTCCCCAATAGATTTAAATACTTCCTTTTTTGTCAATCCTATCGGAAGATGCATTTCAGATAAATGGGGTTGAGGTAAAGCATTTTCATGAAATGTAGTCTTTCAAAATTGCTGTTGCCACAACCATTGACGCTCTTATTTTGAGCCTTCCATTGTTTCCATTAATGATAAGTTTTACTTTTTAAATTTATAAGGGGCTTTATCTATTGTCTGGAACTTTGCCTTTTCATGTCATTTACAAGAAAGCAAGAGAGTCTTGTGAGTAGGTATTCATTTCTTTTCCTCCCTCTCCTTTGCCACACCTATTCTCTACATCCCTTGATGCCATGTAAGTTAATGGAATGCATACATATGCGCTTGCAACATGTAGATTGCATTGCTTTTAGCATAGCATTTTGATTCATGACTCTTATTCTCTTTGGATAGATCTACCAAGACACGCTTTCTTTTCATGCATATGTATGTTTGTTTTCCTTTCTTCTGTACATCCTTATTTGGACTTGTGCACTTCTCCCCATCAAATTTATTTTGTCACTTTGTTTTCATGGGATGTTGCATCTTTGATCTTATCGTAGTCAAAGTCAAATACCAAATAGTCCTTTGTTGATCATTTCATTCTTGTCTTTGACATGATTGTAGGACCATTCAAATCAATATCCATGTCATCCATGTCTGATAAGCCAATAACTTTGAACTATTTATCCTTGTCAATGTGTGTGAATTCATCCACTCCAGATAAGACATCACTTTTGAAATCTTTTGCTTTTTTGGTACCAATGAACTTCCTCATAAGATATCACTTTCATAGTTGAGTGCATTAAAATCATCCAAGTCTAAGGGGACAACACTGATGATATCTTTGCCCTTCTTGATGTGTGTGAATTCATCGACTCCAGATAAGACATCGCTTCTAAAATCTTTTGCCTTCTCAGTAACACTAAACTCATCCACTCCTGATAAGATGTCACTTCTATAGATGATTGCATTGAAATCATCTAAGTCTAAAGGGACAACACTTTTGATGTCTTTGTCCTTCTTAATATGCATGAATTCATTCACTCTAGATAAGGCATTACTATTGAATTCTTTTTTTTTTCCGGTACCAATAAACTTATCCACTCTTGATAATAATGTCACTTCTATAGTTGAGAACATTGAAATCATTCATGTCTGAAGGGACAAAGCTTGGCTCATTGGCATATTCTTTAAGTCCTTTGAAATTGTAGTATACCTTATCTTTATAATTGAAAAGCACATGTCTTTTTTAATCTTCAAAAATTGCATGCTCCATCTCAAATCCTTTCCTCCCTCATTATAGGGACCATCCAATGAGATTGCATTATCATCCATACCATCATTAGTAACTTTCACAATACTCATCTATGCAAATGGCCATTGATCCACTTGTTCAAACCCCCACACTTGACCTTCTGCTACGTTCTTATTTGTAAATGATATCATTTGCAAAATATCTCCCACATTGAAATCCAAAAAGATGCACTTTGTATTCCTAATGAAATGTGTTGGATAAGTCTCATATCTATCCTATGCAATAAATGATTTGTTAAAAAAATTATAAGGCGTGACATCTCCAAGTATTTTCATATCTCCACACTTATGCTTTAGCTCAATATGTGCACTAAGAATCTTTGATATAATAACTGCCACCTTATCTTTGCCAAGCCTTTTAAAGTGACAAAAAGAATTTGGATCACTATCATGGATTGTAGCAAATGCAACTACTTCTCTTTTGCAACATAATATCCCCTCCATCACCTCTATCCTAGGAACAAAATCTAAAGCCATATTCCTTGCAAGCAAGTTGTAAAATCTATAGCCATCTTCTTTTCCTTGTCCCCAAATTTGGGGACAAGGGAAACCCCCACTTTGGGCTTACCCCCTCCCTTACCCCTCGATGGCCACGACCACCAGGGGGTAAGGGACGGGTGGTAATCCCCTCTCCCTTACCCTTATGCAGCCCGATCGTTAGGAAAATAGTGAATTAATTAATTTAATTTTTTATTATATTTAAATTAGTTAATTTAATTTATTTTTTAATATTAATAAAAAAATCTCCTCTCCCTTAGTCTTGTGGCAGCCATGGTAGTAAGGGTCATAAATTAACTAATATATTTTTTGGTTATATAACAACTAGTTGATTTAATTTGTTAATTAAAAAAAATGAATACAAATTAAATTTGATTAGTTTGTATATTATAAAAGATATATTTGATTTAAAGTGAAGTTTTAATTTAAATCAAATATATACATTTTAATCTATACTAACTAACTAGTTTAATTTTTAATTATTATATATTTTTGAATAATTAAATAATATGTTTACATTTATTTAGATTTTAAAATTTTAATTAATAATAGTATATATATATATAAATGATCCCTCTTAGTGCATGCATTCAAATGACGAAAGTCCACACAAATCTGCCACTTATTTCCTTTCTTTGGTAGGACAACTACAGGAGATATCCATTTTGAATCATCAACAGAAAAGATGAATCCCACCTCAAGGAGTTGCGTTACCTCTTTCTTTAGTGCCTCAGTTTGGATCACCCCCAATCACCTTAAGCGTTGCATAACCGGCTTGCTTTCTGGCTTCAACTCAATCTTGTGCTCCACAAGAGAGGCCTGTGAATAGCTTGTTGCAAAGAAAGATGGAAAATCATCTCACATATCCAAGTACTGGAGCTTCTCACTACCTGGATAGAGAATCACCAAGAAGCTCTTCATTGCGTTGGCGTCGTTTAGTGTGCTCCATATCCTCCACATGAAGTGTCTCTATAGGATCTTCTTGTACCACCACCTTGTTCCCTCCTGACTCATCTCGATCAGCATGAAGACAAAGACCAAAGGCCACTCCTTCCACCTTACCCTTTGAGTTGGACTCCTCGGAGCTACACCCTATCTCTTCTTCTTCATCAGTTAAGTTAGAGCTCGAACTCTCTGATGTTGAAGACTCCTCCTTGACAACTTCCTTTTTGTGACTTCTGATGTTGTAGTGCACCTTCTTATCATTTCCCTGCAAAATCAATTCTCCAGTGCCTTCACCTTGCGCCTTCACCTTGCGTAGCCAAGGCCTTCTCAAAATCAATGGATAGGCACGTGCATCTGGCTTGGTAGGGATCACTTGAAAAGTAGTCAGCACAGAAATTCCACATACATCCACTTCTAGAATCTTCATAACTCCCAAGACCTTAACCCTAGTGTTGTCAGCCAATTTGATGCGATAAGGAGAGGTAGTCCTAGAGTATTTTAAATCAGCATCTATCATGTTCTTCTCACTCATGACATTAATCTATGCACCTCCATCAATGTACACCTTAGAAATCACTTGACCATTAATGATCACATCAACCACAGGTACATCATCACCAACATCTATATCTACCTTTTGAACAATAGGAATAGCACTTTTCTTCTTTCTCTTCTTTGACACTCTTGTGCTTGCTAGCTTTCTCCATTCCTTACGTAGTTTTGGAGACAAAGCAAGTAATTGACCAAAGGTGATATGAGCTTCCTTTTCTTGAAGGTCGGACAACAAGTCATAGCTTCCAATGCCTTGTCCTAAAGCAAAGTCTGACTGGCTAATTCTCCTTCTAGATGCCTTCTTTTTCTTATTACGGTGTTCCTCTTCCTGATGTTCCTCATCTACTTCTTCCTTGCTTTCTTCTTCTTCTTTTGCTTTACCACGCCCCCGTTGAGCCATCATTACCTCTCAATCCTCATCCCCTGAAGAAGCTTCTAACAAGGATACTTGTTTTTCTTCTTTCTTTCTCAATCTAGGACACTCGGGGCAATGGTGACCTTTTTCATTACATTTATAGCAGGTGACCCCACTCTTATCTTGAGGCCTATCTTCACTCTTTGGTGCTCTAGGTTGTCGTGCATTAACCAAATGCAATTTTAAATCAGCAAACTTTGCCCCCAATTGGGAGATATTATGATCTAACTTAGAGGACTTTGGTACCTGAGGAGTGCCCATTACCTCCACCTTAGAAGTTGAAGCTATTGAAGACACAAAAGAGGATTCGATCTTTAGAGAAGCTTCTCTCTTGGTCGCAATGCGAAGTGCCTCCACCTATGTTGTTGAATGTTTACTTATTACTTTCAAGCAAAGACGAGGCTCCAAAGCCATAACAAATTTGCTCATCTTTAAGTGCTCCATCCCTACAAGACTTTGAGGGGCCGATGATGCAGATGCCATAGCTCGCAGAGCTGCCCTTTCATACTTTGTCCATAAAGTTTCATATTGGATTGCCAATGCAGAGACCATCTCACCCTCTCCTTGATAGAACCGGTCCAACTGCAACATCATTTGGCGACTCCACTGCCCCAAATGTTTGCTTCATTATAGTATATTTAATTTAGCAAAAGATTTAAAAGTAAATTAAATATATTAAGAATAAATAAATAAATTAAAATATATTTAATTTAATTTTTTAACTTTAAATTAAATATATTTTAATATATTTATTTATTATTTGAATATAAGATATGTAGTGCTCCCTTATATTTCTTGCTTTTTCTTCGCTTTGATGATTGGTATAGCTTAGATTAGCATAGATTAGTTTATCCATAGAGGAATGAACTCCAAAGTAACCAATCAAAGCCATGCTAAAAAATTCTTGACTAGTTCCTAATCAGAGTCAGTGTTGCACTCACATGCGATTTCACACTCATAACATAACCCTGTGAGCAAACTTTCACTTTGATAGATCAATAAGTAGAGTTAGATTAATTGTTAATCATAGGCAAATCATACTTTCATTCAGTTTATATTTTGCATGCCATCCTTGTAAGGCCTTAGTGGCTATCGTTTTTCAATTTATGTACATATATGAGCCTTGTAAAGCCTTCAAGGCTATTTTTCTGACCATCCATTATAGATTTTTCAAAGATTTCATTAAATGGGCACACATTGTTGGAGCATTGTTGATCCTAGGTGAAGCAAGCACAAGCCATGTAGCACATCTATTAACTATCTACCCAAATCAAGCTATATTGTTCTAACATATGGTTTATTTAAATGGTGGCAGGCAAGTGAACACTGACCTTGGAGCTTGGACTACCCAATGGATTCAACACCTTTGTACCATATTGTGATTAATTTTGCAAACTCAGTATAAAGAAAAATTCTTATGTACCATTCATAGTTTCTCATCCTTTGGCCACTGCTGATAGAGTCATGATGCCTCTAGCTAGGGACCCTACCAATTTTTTGGTTGCAATATAGTTAAAATTTGCTTCAATTTAGTTTTCTCAAATATTTCAAATGCAACTTTTTGTAATTATCCAAATGATTAAATTAATTGTATGGTTCATTTGTTGATGGGATTGTTAAATCTAAACACACACACACACACACACACACACACACACACACACACACACACACACACACACACACACACGCACGCACGCACGCACGCACGCACGCACGCACACACGCACACGTGCGCATGCACGCATGCATGCAGAGACACACAAAGCAAAATATTGAGTTCTTTAGTTTTTTGTCACTAAATTTAATATTGATGAAGATTTTCAATCAATATGTATTGGTCTAATTTGACTTCTCTTTAATGTTTATAATCGATAAGTATTTTGACTTTCTTTTATTACTAGAAAATTAGCAAAGCACACACACACACACACACAAATTAATTGCCAATAAACTGTTGAGTTCTTTGGTTTTTTGTCTCTAAATTATAATTGGTGAAGATTTTGAATCGATGTGTCAGTGGTCTGATTTGACTGCTCTTTAGTACTTATAATTGATGTGTATTGGTCTAATTTGACTGCCCTTTAGTACTTACAATTGATGTGTATTTTGACTTTCTTTTACTACTAGAAAATTAGCAAAGGACTTGATTTCTTTCCTAATATGAGCATTTATAGTGAAGTGTATCTAAAACACACATGAGTATTGTTTTCTCAAAATCACATGCTAGCCTCTTCGTGCTGTGTCAACATTCGATCTTGCTTATGGGAATTCATATAATGGTTTCTCAAGTCACCATTGATGTAGATGCCTTGACCTCTATAAGTGCTAATATGGTGGCCCTAGTTCAAGTTTGAGAATATACTATGCACGTCTCCCAAGCCTTCATGAAGCTTTCTAGTATAGCGAGAACATAAGTATGACGTCCACGTTGTTCATTGCAATGCTTATATGTTAGTGCTTTATGCATTGCCTCCTTATGTGTGTTATGTATTGTTAAATTATTGTGATGGTTTGTGCTATGCATCCCTATCAAGGTATTGATTGCAAGTGTTCACTGTTTGTGTAAGTGTATGCATTGTGGGCTATGTGTTCTTTGTGTCGATATCACATGTGATTTGGTTACCATAAGCTTGGTAGTACTAGTCATTGCTTGCTATTGGTTGTTTCTTGGTAGCTATGAGTTCTCTAACAGTTTCATGTGTCACTCCTTTGTGTATAGTATTTTATGCACTGTGAGTCTTGTGTTGCGTGTGCTTATCACTGTGGCTCTGCAAGTGCCTTTGTGAGTGTATGCATTGTCAACACATAACACTCATTGCACACATCCACCAAGACAGTACACAACCCACAAAGGCAACGCATATAACCCACAAATCCGACACACCCAACACATAATCCACAACCCGTGTGCTAGTGAGACTATATCTTTCATTGTGCATGTTTGCGATTGATGCCGGTTTGTGAATGTGCAGACGTGTGTGCCAATGACTTAAGGGTCCCGGAAAGGTGTGGTAAGTCCAAGGGTAGTAAAATGAAGGCCTTTACTTTACTTTACGCCAAATTAAGAAATGCTAACTATAAATTAGGCATGCGTTCATTTTTTGTTTCATCAAAATGCCTTCTCTTCCCTTCCCTTCGCGTTTCCTTGGTCTCGTTCCATGCGCTCTATACATCGCGGCTCTTTTCTGTACTGCCGCTTTTTGTGCTTTATTCATTTCTTGTATTGCTTCCCATCGCCTTCATTATCACGACTTTTGCGTAGGTTCTGCCATCTGCGGTGTTGTTGCTTGTGCCCTAGGTTGCCTTGGCGTTTGCTTTAGAGACTGTTATTTCAACCGGCAAGATAATCTAAGAAACGCTCCGCAATCAAATTTGTAATTATTTGTTATTCGGCGCTGAGCTTGCTTGAGATAGCCCATCTCATATACGCCACAATTTTGGCTCTTTCTTCAAGTTCAGTGATGCAGGTTGGTAGGTACAAGTGCAATGGTTTATTGCTTTGCATGGGTATTTTTTAGGTGTATTGCAAAGGGAATCGAGTCTGATATCGAGCTATTTGTC
Organism: Dipteris shenzhenensis; assembly: GCF_047967505.1. Taxonomy (NCBI): domain Eukaryota; kingdom Viridiplantae; phylum Streptophyta; class Polypodiopsida; order Gleicheniales; family Dipteridaceae; genus Dipteris; species Dipteris shenzhenensis. The sequence goes on from NC_141615.1 coordinate 15,380,798, forward strand.
ATTGATGATGAGCTGAATTTCAATTTTCAGATAAGGAAGCCAAGCATGTTGTCTGATATCGCGCTTTGTGATGAGCTGCATTTCAATTAATTTTCAGATTCGGATCAAGCGAAGCATGGACAACAGATCAACAAAGTCAAGTCCCTGCTTGTCTGCAGGTCATTACGACGTTCAGATTTGTCTGAACGAAGTGGTTCGGGTGAGTCATGTGCCGAGGATCAACGAAGTGATTCGGGTGAGTCATCTCTCTTGCTTTGATTGATCGTAATAAAAAAATCCAAGTCAGAAGGTGGCCTCTTCTTTGAACTGTCATGGTGTGCCGTTTTACGTTGTTAGATTCCTCCTTACATGTTTACGTGTATCAGTCATTAAACGTTTCTTTCTATGTCTTGCCAGGTTATTTTTTCAAGCCAGCGGACTATACTCTTTCTATTTTTGTTAAAGTGGGGCTGGAGGTTTCTTCTATGTGATTTCATGTCTGCAGTCCAACTGAGTAATCAGGCAAAATCAGGCAAGGATGTTGTATCTATTGCTCCCATGAAGTTTGTGGCTTTCATCATTCCCCAAGACCTACTCAATGACAAAAGATCACCTCTTAAGCTGTTGTATCTATTACTCCCATGCATGTTGTGGCTTTCATCATTTTCCAAAGACCTAGTCAATGACAAAACATTTACCTCTTAATAAGCAATCATATATGCTTCAATTGTTCTTATAACATAAATTTAACCATTTCTTAAAGCTTTTTCTTTGAAGTATTGAAAATTGTATGTAAATAAACGGGTACTTTATTGAGATAAGAGTATGCTAAGATTGAGATGCCAAAAGATTGGGTGCCTTCTTATATTTTGTCCAAAGTTTTCCACATAGAGGTTCCTTATTTATGGTAACATGTAATAGACAAAGCACATGGAACATTTCATTATCTTTGGGTGGCCAAGTAATACTAAATTATGATGTTTTATAGTTGTCATTGGAAACATCCAACTATAAGAAGACCGGAATTCTCTATATAATGGTTTGGCTAGCTCACAAGCTCTAAGTTATAAGACTAAAATGGGTATAATGGTTGATTCATCAAGCTCACTTCCTCACAGCTTATGTTTTTAATGTGAAGCAAGAGCACCAAATCATCATATTTATCTAGGAGGATCCATCTACTTGTTCTTAGGACTGTGCAATTGAAAAGTCTTCATATGTCTAATAAAGTGACTCTTTGACATTCTAATCCTAACACACATTGCTTGTTGTGATTGGTGGATCTTTAGTTTCATCTCTTTGAATTTCATGTAAAGCATATTAATTATATGAAGGGATTGAATGTTGATGCGAAATAATGCTATATATTAGCATACAAATGCAAACATAATTTTTCTAGCACTTCCTTAATAGAGGAGTGTTGTAGCTAGAGACTTGATGATGATTTGTTGTATTTTTGCATTTTTTTGGGGGTAAATACTTGACCTATTTTGAGAGAATGATCAACGAGTCCCCACCTCTATTTATCTATCCATGTAAAACAAAGAGTGACTTGAGCATTCGGGCTCTTCCCATGCTCCCTTGTTTGTAATTTTGAGTGATAATGCTCTTTACAAGCCTTATCTTAACCTAATATCTAAGGATTATTATTTTCCACTTTCAATGAATTCAAGCAATAAGCTAATTATCAATTGTGATATGAGGTACCCGAACATGTGAAAAACAATCGCATTTTGCAATTGACGAGGAGAGCTTGTTCTAAAGTGTGAACATTTTGTGTACCTTATTAAGTTAAGGATATGCAAAGATTGAGATGCCAAAGGATTTGGTACCTAGCTTGAAAGTAAGAATTTCTAAGATTGAGATACTGAAAGGTTTGGCACTCTTCTTATATTTTTCCAAACTTAGTCACATAGATCTCATTTTGCAATTGATGAGAAAAGCTTGTTCTAAAGTGTGAGAAAATAGTGTACCTGATTAAGGTTAAGAATATGCGAAGATTGAGAAAGAAATGCCAACGATTTATAAGCATGCCATCTAAGCACATCAAACATTTCATTATTTTTGCTTGCTAAAGTAGCAAATACTAAATTATGATGTTTTATATTTGTCATTGGGAACATTGTCCACTATAAATTTTGTAGATAAGGAATTTTCTATATTGTAATTTTGTCTACGATATGGGAATTTTCTATATCATTCGTTGGCACAAGCTCTATAATAAGACTAGAATTGGTAAGATAGTTGATTCATCAAGTTCAACTCCTGTAATTGATCAAATTGGATTGTCAAGTTTGTTTCGCATAGCTTATCCTTTTAAGGCAACTATGTGAAGCAAAAGCACCAAATCATCATATTTGTCTAGGAGAATCAATCTACGTATTCTTAGAACTCATTACTTGTGCATTGAAAAGTTGTGGCCCTATAGCATTCTATTCCTAACAAGCCTTGCTTGCTATGATTGGTAGATCTTTAGTTTCATCTCTTTGTATTTCATATATCTAATTAATAAAAAGGAATCCAATGTCGATGTGAAACAATGATAAAATCCATATAATCAGCTATACAATAAACTATCTAGATGGTTTGCTACGGAAATACAAAAGAAAGCATTATTTTACTAGCATGCACTTGATGGAGGAGTGTTATAGCTAGGGATGTGGATGATGATTCGTGGGATTTTTTGTATTAAAAAAAAAGAGAATTCTTGAGATATTTTTTGAGAATGATTAGTTAATACTCCCTCTTTCTGAATTTATCTATCCATATGGAATAGGTACTTGAGTATTCATGCACTCTTATGCTCTCAAAACAAAGTGAATTCTATACAAGGATCCTAATATCTAGAGTTTTGTTATTTCTAATTTTAGTTAAAGGTGCCTCAAATTTATGAAAGGATTTCATTGAATCTACTCTAGCAAGATAGGATTTTATAAGAAAATTATGAATATTTCCATAAGGTTAGGGAGAGCTTAGGATTGGTTAAGATTGTCGTGTAAATGTGATCACATGTTTATCAGCCTGCCAACCATTGCCATAGCTCCCATCCCACTGACCATTTCCAAAGCTCCCATCCTGCCGACCATCGCCATATCTCCTATCTCCATGTCCTATCAGCTTTTGCTATTTGAAAACCCAAGTGATCACGACTCTTTCTGTGACACAAGAGTATAATTCAACATCCAGCATGCTTTCTCTCCAATCATTCAATTCTAGGCATGTTGTGAGGAAGATAACAATCCATCAAAAGTGTAGGAGGAATCCGAGGATTGCATGCAAAACCAACACAAATACCCAAGTTGACCCTCGGGTGGATCTTACCAAAATTTAAATGAAATTTTGGTAAGATCCACCTGAGGGTGGGTTGCCTTAAACATGTGTAAAGTGGAAAGCCTGAAGGCTTTTCCTGTCCTTATTGAGAATGACGCTAACCTTATCTATAAAACACAATTTATTTAGCTTCTTTTAGCTAAGAAGTTTCTTTAGAGTCATAAATTAGATCAATAGTTGACGGCTAGTTATAAATGGCCCTATCTATAATATGATTGTTTAGTCTCCTTTAGGCTTTTTGTTACTTGTTAATATAGATATTTTTATGACAAAATGCAACACTCTTTCTTGTCTTTAAAAAAAAAACAAAACTAGACAATTATCACATGAGCAAGATACCCTCATATCTAAGACATTCTAAGTTGTCAATTTGAATTGTACAAAACCTTTGAAATCATTACTTCAGTAGGTTAATTGCTCTAGATTAGCCAACATTGTTGAAATTAGGAAATAAGGAACTTATGTTTTATATACTGCTTCCAAAATGTCTTACATAAATGTTAAGCTCTCAAGCGGGTTGGATGATCTCTTTGTGGAAGAAAACTCATACATGATAGAATTTATTGATTATGTGAAGGAGAGTTTGATTAGGGGTCAAAAACCCTTTTTGAGAGATTGTACATGAGGTGAATAGGGTTAGTTACAAAAAGCTACACAGTATTATTGGAAATTCTAATTAGGATTCATGACTCATGTGTAAAGCACATTAAGACATCTAAAATTTATTGATATGTAATGGATATCAAATAGGGATGCAAAAGCTCTTATCAACACATTGTACAAGAGGTGCATAGAGTTATGTAAAAGATAACCCTTCTTGATATTTCATTGCATAGTACTAGGAAGGGGGAGGATGTATACATGCTATGAAATTTTGCATGAACCATAAGATTGAGTATATAGTTCATTCCTATCGGTTCCAGTTTCTCATCATTTCACTATTTTCACATCAATTTGCAATGAGGTGGTTCAAATTTTTAATGAACATGTATTAGGTCTTGTTGTTGAGACAAGGACATATGTATTTCATCGAACTATCCAATGTCCTTCAATGAGTGCATTCCTGAGTGGGTTGCCACAAAGTTCTGAGGATGATATTGAGGTATGATAGCAACATACACTATACACTCAATATAGTCAAAGTGCCTAGAACCTTGCAGGACTTATTTTTTAAAAGATCCAACCTTTATGGTGATAATGAATGCCACCATAACATAAACGTATAAAGCAAACATTGCTGCTATGTTTTGAATATGTGTAATAGACATAAGAGAAATATTCATCTAGCCAAATGCTTTTGCAATAGGTAGAATATGGTGTGTTTTCATTCTTAGCATGTGAATGATAGCCTAGTGTAGCTAGCTCACTTAGTGATCAGTTTATAGAGATGTTTTTATCCTTTTGGTCTACTCATATGCATTTGTCAACCAAAAAAAAGATGTCTGCCAAAAGAATTGGAAGAAAATCCTAAATCAAGCATCATGTGCACCTTATTGAATAGAATCAAGTACTCACACTTTAATGATACTCCTATGCACCTTCTTGACTAGAACCAGGTACTCACAGTTATACGATACTCATTCTTTTGGATGATACATCTAGTAATTAATACATCACATATGTCACTTTAGTCTATGTCTAGTTACTAGTTTTATACTGATATTATCATGGTCAATCACTCAAGTGGTACACATAGCTTGTAAGTGGTGGTAGTAAGTCCTTATATTGAAAGGGCCATTATATACTAATGCTAAAGTGGTAGTATTGAAAAAGTAATGTTATAATGTAGCCTTGTGATAGCTTGGAAGAAAACTCATTTTCTACCAATGCTATACTCGTAGGGTACTTGCATAGTAGAATATAAGTAGAATGGGGATGTTGCACTACTTTTGGGTGGTACTTGCTCTTGGTAAAAATTGGTTCCATTCTAATGTTTTTGTGGTATTATTGTAAGTTTGTGTGCTAGTATGGAAATATACTTTAGTACTTGTGAGCTTGACCTCCAATGGACATGGGGGGCAAGGCAAATGCTAGTATTGTTCTAGTTGGATACTTGAGAGGTAGGATGAAACAAGGTTTCCTAATGGAAATATGGGTGTTTATGGTAAAATTCCAGTAGGATACTTGGGTGATAGGATGCAACATGTAATATCAGTAGTATATTAGAAGCATGCAAGTCATTCTTTCTGATAGGATTGAGTTCAAGTATTCTTTTAGAAACAACCAATTCCATTAAGTGGTACAACAAGCATAATGAGGTTGTGTGCTAGCATGCTGTTTGATAGAGTACATTGGCCTAAAGAAGAGCCTAGTTAACTTCGTGAACATATGTGACAAAGTATTTGTTAGCTTATGAAGAGATATAGCCAATCTTTTGCTTTCTAATAGAGTACATTGTCCTAAAGTAGAACCTAGTTAAATTCCATGAACATATGTGGGAAAGTATCTATTAGCAAGGCCTTTGATGCCAAGATGTAGTCAATGTTTTACTTTTTGATAGGGTACATTGACCTAAAGAAGAGCCTAGTTACATTCTATGAACATATGTGGTAAAGTCTCTGTCATCTTACGAATGCAAAGTTTCTATCAGCTTACGAAGACAAAGTGCACATGGAGTTGTTAGAGGTCTTTACATTTTTTTTTGACTTAGGAATCAAGCCCATGGTAAAGCTCAGGCCACACCTATCCATGATCCGCTGACACAGGTTGTAGTCAAGGTCTATGAGATGCTTTCCTTAGAAGGTCCCATAGCACAGTTTCTATTGACAAATACATCAACTGGATCGAGAGAGGTAGCAAGTAAATTTGAAGGGGTGAGCAGGTCAAGTGGCCATAACTGAGGGTTTGAGTTCATCTTTTGAAGCATGGAGGTGACCATGGTGGAATCTTTATCTAAGCCCCCAGCTCCTCCTTTTCCTAAGAGAAGTTTTTAGTAAACTCAATCATGCACCCTCCACATGCATAGGAAATCCTTTCCCCTTGCTCCCAAGCTTCCATAGTCTTCCCCTTCCACACACAAATGTGTCTTCTCCCAATGCTTTTTGAATGATCCTCTTCTACTTCACCTAGTTCTCACATAGATATCTCTTTGAACACCCGCGTCACACACCTCTTCTCCCCACACCCTAGTCTCACCATTTAGGCCATATGTGGAGTAGCCGTAGGGTGATGGATAGGAATAGACAACTAGAACTAGCATGGCTACAGCTCGGGGGGTTCACCTAAAAAAAATTTAGTGCACCACATGCATTCAAAAGGAGGGGCATTTAATTCATCTTTTTGAAAAAATTCAACATGATTACAATAACAAGAGTTTTTAAATTTAACTTAAGAAAAAAATCTCTTAGTTCATAAGTAAAGAGAGGTGTTTTTATTGGGTGGAGAATTTTAGTTGAGTATTTTTTAAAATACCCCTTGAATGCATGTGATACATATGAATTCTTAGTAGTGCACCCCCCGAGGTCTACAGGTGGAGAGTCCACTACGACTGGAAAAGAGAAGACGAGTGAAGAATCAAACACAAGATCCACTTAAGATGAAGACAAAAGAGAAGCAAGTGCAGGGAACAAGTCAATCCTTAGCCAAAAACTAAAAAAAAAGCAACTCAAGACAAAGAGGTGTAGGGCAATGCAGAGAGGAAAGGTGGAAAACTCGTCCAAGACTAGTGATACTCAAGAGAAAAGGCAGAAAACTCACCCAAGACTAGTGACAATTTGGTGCAAAACAATGTGGAAACTAAGCAGGATGGGCCCACACTAGAGGCAAAGACTCTAGGAGAAGCAGAGAAGAATGGTTTAGAGGGTCCAAAGCATACTAGTACCATAACAATGTAGAACACACCTCAGAGTAAGAGGAAGGAATGGTGGAAATTCAAAGGATTACCACTGAGGCTTGACCAGGAAGTCTAGACTACCAACCTTATTATTAAATAATTGGACATGAACATGGACTTGGTGCCTTTATAGACAACCAAAACCACATCTACATCGGTAGATCACAAGGGGAAAAGGGGTATAGATGAATCAAGCGGCTAGGAGGATGTACCAAGACATCTAGATGGCTCATGAGGGCTTAAACTTAGTATGATGAGACTGTCAAGCTTTTGGAAATCTCACTCATCTAAAGAAAATCACAATTAGCTCCTAGATGGCCATGGACTTCTCCTTCACTAATCTAACAAAGCCATAAGATCACTCAAGACTGTCAACGGAACCATTGTCGCCCAATGCAAGCTCATGATACAGTAGGAGGAGAGGTTGAAGTCTCTCAATAATGTCAATGTTGAGTTGCTACAAAGTAAGAGAGAAAAGGAGGTACTATGATAATGAGTAATCACTTTCAAGAAAATTCAAGTGCTTCTTTAGGATCTTGACCAACCTACATAGTACAGAGCACCTAGGTGTGCCTTCTAGAAGAAAGATTCGAAGGATGATGAAGACACTATTGGACAAGGTGGTTAAGATTGGGTACTAAAACAAAGTGCTTCATATCGTGTGATAGACTATGTAGATCAGTCCACTTTTGCCATAATAGTACTCATGGTTGTAGGTAGCAGACAACTCAGTGAAAGGAGAAGAACACTTGGGTGAGGTGGGAACTGACATGGAGGACTAGGCTATTGCCCAAACTATATTCTTTTTGGATCCCAACATCTAGATGCATATAGGTGTAATTCATTTTGATAGACGTATGTAGAATTCTCCCCTCATACATTTTGATAAGGGTGCATAAACTTCACCCTGCCCATCATTTTAATGTTGAGGATCGATGGCATTTTGAAAGCATAAATTTTTGGGAATATAGTTTGGAAGATCTATGGGGGCAAGAGCCATGACCAATTGTTGTTGACACAACCATTTAGCCTAGATTTGCACAACCTATCCTCAAAGCAAGCCCAAACTTGTTGAGGGATAGGCCATGCTTATTAGCACAAAAGAGGACTTAAGGAGAAGATCTAGCGCATCCCCTTATAGAGGAAACTTGCAGTAGAAGTGTAGCCCTAGCAACAACAATAGCACTAGCAACAAGATCCACCTCACAAGCAAGAACACCTCCAGTCATGACAATCCACCTCCAACATTTGAGAGAGGCTAGAATGAGTCCAAGATGAGAATCTCGATATTTTGGGAAAATGAAATTGGGAGAGAGAACCTTACACTCTCCCATTTTTGGATCCCTTCCTCATACTCTTCTCATCTTTCTAACCCATCTTCATCTTGGCTCAACCACAATGGTTCTCTTCTTTCATACATAGTCACACTATGGATCTTTGGTTTGTTGCTATGTCCATTGTTTCATTAATTTTGGGAACTAGTTGTTGCATCTTCTTAGACTAAGAATGTCAAATTCTATTAATTTTGCAGGTTTTGTTATTTTACATTGATTAATTTAGAGTCTTTCATTAATTTTGGGAAGGATGCATATGATCTTTCTTTATCTCATTGATGTCATTTTAATGAGAAAATAAGTGAGATGCTTTATTAACTTTGGGAATGACGTATTTGTTGTGTAAACTCAAAAATCTTGTTCAATTGCAACATGATTGCACAAGCCACCTACAATAACTCACCTTAAATTATTTAGTATTTGACAATGAAAACTTGAAAAACATTCCAATGCACAATGAAAACCTCAAATTTCACATTGCAATGCCATATAAGAGAGTTAACTTTGTTGAATTATCAACCCATTCATATAATAGTTGGTGTAAAGATATAAATGCCATTTGTTTAAAGAAATGACCAGAGTGAAGCTAAGCTTGTTATCATCATCATGACATTGTAAATGATAATTGTTATGCATTCAACCAATAGGAAGGCAATGAGTTGAAGCTAAGATTATTATCATCATCATGGCATTGTCAATGGTAATTGTTACACATTCAACCAATAGGAAGTCAATGAGCTGAACTAGTCAATACAAGCCCTTATTTAAAGAAAACAGAACCTTAAGATCATTGAGTATTAACGTCCAAGAATTGAACATATGAAAGTGCTCAACCAATAGGAAGACAATGAGCTGAACTACTCAATACAAGCCCTTATTTAAAGAAACAAAATCTTAAGACCATTGAGTATTAGCTTAGGGCCAACTTCCAAGAATTGAACACATGAAAGTGCTCAACCAATAGGAAGACAATGAGCTGAACTACTCAATACAAGCCCTTATTTAAAGAAAACAAAACCTTAAGACCATTGGGTATTAGCTCAGGGCCAACTTCCAAGAATTGAACACATGAAAGTGCTCAACCAATAGGAAGACAATGAGCTGAACTACTCAATACAAGCCATTATTTAAACAAAATAAAATCTTAAGACCATTGAGTATTAGCTCAATCTACACTCTTGTCATTTACTTGATTAGCCCCTTCTAGGCTTGCTTCTTCTTTCTCATGCACGGTAGGTGGAATTTTGATCTTCTTGGGCTTCTTCCCTCCTTTTAGTGTCCACCTCCATAGTATTGAGTCTGCTTGCTCCCAACGTGTAGGATCTTTGTCATTGCACATCCAAAATTTCTCCTAACAATTTGCATACACTTCTTCCTCGCTTGCATTCTTCTTACCGGAACATGGTGCCCTATATTGTATCAATACCATGTTGTATTCTTTAGAGGAAGTGTTGGATTGAATTCAATATGTCTTAGCTTCACCCAACCAAATTGGATATATATTGTCGCTTGGCCTCACAAGAGCAAAGTCACCCTTTTTTACATCTATAAGAGGTTGGAATGTATCTTTTGGCTTGTTTTGTTGTGAACCACAGTAGTGGTCTTACAATGCCTTTAAACCCATGAAACCTTCATTTTCAGTACTAGTGTTCTATTCTGCTGCATGTGTTGTCGGTGGCCAAAAGCCTGAACATATATCTTGACTTTGCATAGTTGATGCAAATTTTGACAATGCATTGATCATATTTTCCCAATACTGTGTCACTAGTGTAATGTATATAGAATAAGGATCCAGTGAGCCTTTGTCAATGCAATGCTTATTCCAATATTTTATATAGTCCTTTATGCCATTCACCACTTGAGCACTATCTTTTAAGTACTCACACATTGGAAGTACTGGTCGTTCCCCAACTGGCAACAAAGGTTTCCTAAGAGTATCTCTTTTCCACAACTCTATGCCACCACCCTTTGGCATCCAATGATCTTGCATGTGATTCATTTTGTACTGCATTAATGGAATGCCATCTTGCATGAAAAAATGAAAATGTAGTGGCTTTGAATGTCCAATAAGTTTATCCTGGCCTTCACATAAGTAACCATCAATAAACCCTTTATTTAAGTCTAGAATCTCTGTCATCATAAAAGGGGTAGGCCTTGAGCTTGTGCACTCGTTGAAGGTTTTCATAAGATGTGCTAGAGTGAGAGAATGACTTGTTGTCCTCAACTGCTCTGAAAAATGGCTAAACAATGCATCAATATCTTCATGGGTATGACCAACCATTAAGGAACCCACCTCTATCATTAAGAAAACCCACCTAGCCACCATCAAAGATAGGTATGCAAAAACATATCTATTTTTGTTCTCCGATCCACAATTGTCTAATTGCAACAAGAGGCAAGGTGGAAGAGTTTTGAAAGCTGTAGTGGATGTGTTATATGTGCTTGCAAGCACTTGTTGAGCATAAGGATATGACTTCCCATCCATTGATAGATGAATATCCATGGCTGTCCTCGAGGTCACACAATTTAGGAGCTGGCTTGAAGTATTTAAAGAACTATGTACAAGATCACCATACTCGTGCTTATCTTCTCTTTCCAAGTTACAAAAATATAGTGCTAATGATCCCACGATAAAGTTTGGGTCTACTAGCCAAAGACCAAGCAAAAAATGTCCATATGCTTCTTGTCCATGTTAGCATTCCAGTTAGTGATACTGGCAATTGATATGACTTATCAATATCTTTTGCTCTAACTTTGAGCCTCATTATGGCTATCCTCTGTTGATCCATCTTATCATGTATGATGCATAAGACTTGTTGAGGGTCCCTTCTTTGATTTGTAACGCCATGAATAATATACATGCTAACAACTCATTTGTTGTTTCATATGCTCCCTCCTCTCTACTACAAAGAGCTTTTCACGTTCTGCTGGTATCTTAGTAGCACCCAATTTTAACTTGATTGCACTACAAAGGCTACACTTTGAGAATGTGCTTGTATGAGAAACCGAGACATGCTTGAAGTCTATGTTCCAAATTCTATTGAAGGTCGAATTTGGAACCTCTTTGTACCCTAGCTCTTTAATGGTCAGATTGATCCCATGCATTATGTCCACTTGTTTGTACATATCTAGAATGACAAGTTGTGTTTCTCTCATGCTATCTATTGTTGTTCGAGCTTTATGCGGCATCCTTTCAGCATTGTTATTCACAAAGTCATGTAATACAGCTCTTGCCATCTCCACATGATCCCACCCTTTTCTAATGATGCCTTTGTTTCCATGCATGGCATTTGTGCATCCAACATTATGTTGCTCCTTGTACCTGTAGTATGAAGTTTTAGAAATTGTGTGCAATTCATACCATGCCCTACAACATATTTCCCTCCCATCAAAGCTAAACAGGTGTGACACAACACCTTTTGAATCAATCCGCATAGCATTAGTGAAGCTATTAAAGATATAGGTCATTTGATTCTCCAAGTTCATGCTCCGAAATTCCGCTCTCATTTGCAAAACCGAATTACGATCTACAATCTGGCAATACTTCAACTTACAACAATCTATAAGTTCCACTTGTTGAACATCTTCATATGTGCACTTCTTTGTCAAATGGCATTCAATTTCCTCTCTAGGCTTGTGATTGACCATATGATATTTTCTTTTTTTGCAAAGTGGTTCGACATTTAGGCAAGTACTACCACTCGCATCATGCGCTTTGGAAATTTTCAACCAATCATCCATGTAGCTTTCATAGACTAAGGGTTGTAATAATGAGCCATACTTAAATGTGATCTGATCTATTGACCATGTCCCTACCACTGGAATAGAAACTTTAACCTTTTCACTGCTCAAGTTCTTTGAGTGTGGTATGCTACCTTCCACTATCGCTTCAACATCATTTTCACCTAACTCTTGGAAGTTTACAACCTCATATGGTTGTACTAGAAACACTACCCCTGTTTTAGGTGTTTGTGCCTTATCCTTAGCCCATACAAGAACTTTTTGCTCTCTCCATGTCTCCCGTACATCATGTCCATCTAATTTGCTAAGTTGCATACTGACATTATGTTCATGCATGTCGACCTCCTTTGCAACGCTATTTTTATCATAGATCTTTAAGTTTTCTTGTCCCACCTAGTAGTGCTTCCCACTGCATCTCTAAGTTTGCATGTATCCATTGTTGGAAAAGAAAGTTCAGTGTCTGCATCGAAACAAACATTGACTGACACAGATACACATGAATACCCAATTTGCACACCCTAACATAAGCCACCTGAATCATTGTTGAATACTGTACCATGTGCAACAATAGTGCCACTAATACCAAGTTCCACCATATCACCAATGTTGAGCATATTGCCTATAGGATGTTCATGACATTGTGTCCAACATCATCATCTTATATAATTCATCTCTCTCTCTCTCTCTCTCTCTCTCTCTCTCAGTGTGTGCCTACAGAATGTTCATGTGTCCAACATCATCATCTTATGTAATTCATCTCTCTCTCTCTCTCTCTCTTGTTGACATGCTAATTGGGAGCCAAAAGTACAACATTGGTTTGAAAGCAGATCTTTGTCTCTTGTGCCCGATGGAGGATGAAAGTTCAAGATCCATTTTAAAATCGATCTGAACTATCATGCATGGTGGATGATAAAAGTTCAAGATCGGTTTAAAAACCTATCTTAATCTCTCATGCCTCATGAAGGATGGAAGTTTAATGGTGGTTTCAAAATTGATCTTTGTCTCCCATTCCTGATTTAAGATAAGTAAGATCATTTTAAAAACAATCTTGATCTCTTATGCACGATGGATGACAAGAGTTTAATATCAGCTTTAAATCTAATCTTCATCTCAATCTTCATCCCTCATGCTGAAAGTTAATATAATTTCCAAGACCAATCTTGGTCTCTCTTGTCCTATGGATGATGAGCTATCAAGAACAATTTTGAAAGTGATCTGGTATAGAATGCATGTTAAGGATTTACGTAGAAGATCACATGTAAAATAGATTGTGGTCACTCACATGCAATGGAGTTTGAAATTTCAAAACCGATCTGGATCTTGATCTCTCATGACCGGATCAGTTTAAAACCGATCTCAAACTCCACCATGTCATATGAAGGATGAAGCCAAGATTGGTTTTAAAATGACCATGGTCTCTCTTCATGGAAAAGATTAAATTTTTGTTAAAACCGATCTTGGACTCTTAGGTGAGTTGGAGGATCATTGATCAAGATCGATTTTAAAACCGATCTTCATATCAGATGTCGAATGGAGGAAGAGAACTTGAGTGTTTTTAAAGCCAATCATGGTCTCCATCATATCATGTGCAGGTTCAAGCCAAGATCAGTTTTAAAACCTATCTTTGTCTCTCAAACATGGTAAAGTTTAACATCAATCATGGAGTCTTATGTGTGGTGGAGGATAAAAGTTTAAGGTCGGATGAAGGATGAAAGTTTGAGATTGGCGGTTTTAAAACCGATCTTAATCTCTCATGCCACATGAAGGATGAAAGTTGGAGATTGGTTTTAAAACTGATCATGGCCTCCAACATGTCATGTGGAGGATGAAACCAACATCAATTTTAAGGACGATCTTTGTTTCCATCATGGAAAACTTCAAGATCGGTTTTAAAACCGATCTTGGGCTCTCATGCATGTTGTGGAGCATGAAAGTTTGAGATCGAATTTAAAATTGATTATGGTTTCCATCATGTCCCATGGAGAATGAGTTTTAAAACCAATCTACATCTCTCATCATGGGACAGTTTAAGATCGGTTTTGAAACCGATCTTGGACTCTCATGCGTGGTGTGGACTAAAATATATTTAAATGTTTTATTATGGGGTTTCAAAGATATTTTAATTAAAGTGTGCTAAAATACATAGTATAAACGTAATAAAATTACTTATATTAATACTTTGAACCTTGAAATTTATCGTGAACCTAAACTAAAACGTTTTGTTTCAATTCCCTATCTACCATTTTATTTTAATTCCCTAACTAATGTTTTATTTATCCTAACAAACGTTTAATTTAAATTCCCTAACAAATGTTTTATTTATTCCTAAATAAAATATAATTAAATGCTTTATTATGGGTTTTAAAATATATCTGATATATTTCTCCTTATCAAAACATATTTTAATGATTAAAGTGTACTAAGATACATAGTACAAACACAATAAAATTACTTATATTAATACGTTCTACTAGAAATACATTTCTTAATAATAGTAAAATATTCTATGATAACTCATTTAAAAATAATTTATATTCATACGAAGTTCCATTTTTCCATACTTTTATCTATTGCAAATATGTTTTACTAAATAAAATATAAACAGAATACGAAAACATATTTTAAATCTCTTCCATATTATATCTATTATTAATTCAATTATTTTATATTCATACGTTTTATTAAAATATTTTAAAATATATTATTAAAATGTTATCAAAAATATATATTGCTTACATTTTAATAAATAAACCCTACAAAATATAAAATATGTATATGGAATAAACAAAATATATTAAATACTAGGTCACTCTTTCACTAAATCCCTAGCTAATGTTTTAACGAACTTTCTAACTAATTTTTGATTTAAATTAACTAATATGACTAATTAGGCTAAAGTTTAAACCTTAAATTTTATCCTAATCCTAAACTAAAAATGATTAATTTTAACTAACTCCCTAACTAACGTTTGGTTTGAATTCGCTAATTAACATTTTATTTATCCCTAACTAAAATATATTTACATGCTTTATTATGGGGTTCTAAACATATTTTAAACTAATCCCTAACTAATGGTTTAAATTCCCTAGCGAACGTTTTATTTAGATTTCCTAAGTAACTCCCTAACAAACGTTAAATTACAATGCTTTAATCCTTTAATGTGTAAATTATGGTGTTAGAATTAATATTTAGCTTAAAATTTTTTTAAACTAATGCCTTAAATTACTAATCCCTAACTAACATTTTAAATTCCCTAACTAATGTTTTATTTAAATTTCCTAACTAACTCTTTAACTAACGTTTAAACGTTAATATGACTAATTAATGTTTAAACCTAAACTAATGTTTAATTCTAAACCTAAACTAATATTTAATCCTAAACGTGAACTAACGTTTAACCTTAATATGACTAACTAACGTTTAATCTTAAACTAATGTTTAAACCTTAACTAACGTTTAAACCTTAACTAACGTTTAAACCTAAACTAACATGTAACCTTAACTAGCATTTAAACCTAAACTAATTTGTCTAATTAGCCTACTAACTATCCTAAACCTAAATTAAACCTAAACTAACATTTAACCTTAACTAACGTTTAAACCTAAACTAATTTAACTAATTAGCCTAGACTAAATCACTAGCCTAAACCTAAACCTAAAGGCCTAAGCTATAGGAGTAGTAGCTTATTGTGAGTTGTAACACCGCTTGCACGCTCTGAGTCGTCCGCACGTAGTCTGAGTCTGCCATCACCATCGCCCTCACGCTCTTTCTCGGACTCTGCATCAATTTCTCTCTCGGAGTCACGCTCTCTCTCGGAGTCCTATCCACGTTGAGAACGACCATCTCCCTCGGTGTCTTCATCAACATCTTCATCTCTTTCTGAGACCACATCACTCGCAGGGACGTCGTCTTCATCTACACCAGGCTTTGAGACTTCGATGATGTTGTTTTGTGCATCAAGATCTAGGAGGTCATCGCCATCGCATGCTCCATCGCCATGGGATATCGTCATTTTGGAGATGAGGTGGGTGCTTTGTCTGAGTCTCTCTCACTCACTCTCTCTCTCTCTCTCCCTCACACACAAACACACACACACACACACACGCTCTCTCTCTCTCATGCTCTCTCAGAGTCTCTCACTCTCTCTCTCATGCTCTCTCTCTCTGTCTCAGGGGGATCACTCATCATATGTAACCCTATCATGTGAGTTCAACAGAAGGTTATTTTAAATTCCTAAATTCTACAAAAATTAACTTACATAAGGGAGTGTTTAAAGTTATCTTGGGAAAAATTTATAGATTTGTATAGAAAAAGGGTGCATTTTATTAAGAGAATTTGTACGGATAAGGGGTTTTATAAATATGCCTTTGATGCACGTGATATAGAGGATTTATACATAGTGACCCTCCCGAGTTCTCTGTCTGTCTGTCTCTCTCTCACGGTCACTCTCTCTCTCTCTCTCATGCTCTCTCTCTCTCTCTCTCTCACGCTCTCTCTCTCACAGCTGCTCTCTCTCTCTCTCTCTCTCTCTCTCCCTCTCTCTTGCTCACTCTCTCTCCCACACTCTCAATGACTTCCTCTCACTCATAGTGACTTGTGACATGCTCTCATAATCTCTCTCTCTCTCTCTCTTTGTCAAGCTCGCTCGTTGTATCTCTCTCTCTCACACACACTAAGTCTCTCAAAGTCCTCTCTGATATCACTCATGCTCTCTCTTGATCTCTCGCTCGGTCTCTCTCTCAGACTGTCTCTTTCAAGTCTCTCTCTCTTTCTCTCTCTCTCTCTCTCTCTCTCTTACACACACACACTCACACGCACACATGCATGCATGCATGCATGCACGCACGCACGCACACACACACACACACACACACACACACACACACACACACATTCAAAGTCCTCTCTTTCACTCACGCTCTCATAATCTCTCTCTCTCTCTCTCTCTCTCTCTCAGGATACTAAATACAGCAGTATGAACTGTTTTAACTCTCTAGAATTCAAACAAATTTTGAATTTCTCCCTTAACTCTAATTTCAAAATTTACACAAATATTGGTTTTAAAATTGATCTCGATGGAGGATAGGAAAAAAAAGTTTAGTAATTTGTCCAGAATTCAAAATTTGAAAAAATTCGAATTAGTTTTTTGAAATTTCTCTAATCTTAAAGCTTTTTGTACAAGCAAAATTTTCAAATATTATGTAGGTAAATTTGGGGTTGCTAGCATTTATATTGTACCTAAGTTTGGGGTTACATATCTGTCTAAATTTCTTCACTAGAATGGAATCTATTGTTAAGCTTAATTTCGAATAGAGGATGGGGCTAAAGGTGAAGGTGAAACCCTTTGCCTTCATCCCCTTAACTAAGATCAGTTTTAAAACTGATATTTGGTTGAGGGAATGAAGGGGAAAGGGTTTCACCCTCACCCTCTAATTCTTTATCTTGGAATTCCATACAAGCACAATCATATAGATATAAGATGGCGATTGATCAAGGCATCTTTTCCTCAATATTTTGTTGATTTGTTGTGGTCAGGACACCCATTGTTAGAAGCATCTAAGATTACTCAAATGAGTTAAATCTTGCGACTATAGAACTTTGAAGAGTTGACTTACCACAAAACTTATAATGCAAGGTACTATTATCAAAAGAGAGACTTAATAAAACCTGAGACAATGTAACATGCATCAAGCCTATTGCTAGCTTGCCCATGCATGCGTGTGATAAATTTGTAGTGAAAGGGCTTGCATACATGCTACCATAACTTCAAATTACTGGCTTAAGACTTTGCTCTTAATCTTCCCATCAAAGATCGGACTTACCGGTCTTGGTTGGGGG
Organism: Dipteris shenzhenensis; assembly: GCF_047967505.1. Classification (NCBI taxonomy): domain Eukaryota; kingdom Viridiplantae; phylum Streptophyta; class Polypodiopsida; order Gleicheniales; family Dipteridaceae; genus Dipteris; species Dipteris shenzhenensis. The sequence continues at coordinate 15,398,853 of NC_141615.1, forward strand.
ATCAAAGGGAGGAAAGTGAAAGTGTTTGTCCTCCATTGAAATCAATCTTCTTTGGATTTGAATCAATCTTCTTTGGATTTGAAGGACCATGACGTTGCTCTTGATCTTCCCATCAAAGATCGGTTTTAAAACCGGTCTTGGTTTCAAAATTGATGTTTGATAGGAAGATTAAGAGCAAAGCCATATTGTTTCAAATCCAAGGTCACCCCTAAATCTAAGTTTTCATTCACCAAGATCGGTTTTAAAGCTGGTCTTGGTTAGCGGATGAAAGACCTAGCCTTTTTCTATTATCCTTCCCTTCATTCCTTTCTTCTATTATCTCTCCATCCCCAAGAAGATCAAAGGCAAGGCCTTTAAGGTCACCAAAGATCGGTTTAAAAACCGATCTTGGAATTGAGATCAAATGCTAATGTTAAATTTTGGCATTTAAATTTGATACCTCCTTACAATCTTAGTCATTCTAAATGCAAAATAAATTATGCATATGAAAGGTGGTAGTGTTTGGTTGTTTATTTCTGTCTTGTTTTTGTTGATTTGACATTGTGTTGTGAAATAGGACATGGCAAGTAAGAGTACTGAAATGTCGACTAAGAAGTCAAAAGGAAAGAGAGTAAGTGGAAAGACTGGTGATAGTATGCAACCAGCAAGAAGAGCAAGCCCTCCCAGGATGTTTGTAATGGTTGCAATGATCCATAGTGGGGATGGTATGTGGACACATATAGTGAAAGTGGAAAGCCTTTCAAGAAGGTCCACTTGTTTGTTAAGAGAAATGATTCTTTAGAATTCGAAGATGTGGGGCATGTAATAGGAGTAAATAAGGGTATAGTGGGTCAAGAAGATGATGATGCCATCTTTGTCCAAGTCAGCTTAAAAGTCTACTACCTATCACCAGCACATTATGATGAATCAAAACATAAGAAGGACAAGAAGGATTCCATGGAAAAAATGGGTTGGAATATTGTGATTGATGAAAACACAACTCCGGACATGATTGTTGACACTATCAATACAATTGGTTAGACCATTAAAATGCCAAGAAAAATAGGTGAGGGTAATGTAAAACAAGCAAATACTTAGGAGATACATGAAAGATCCTTGGCAACTATCACTGAAGTAGAGCCGTTGATCGAGGATAGCGCCATCAGAAGAGGACATTATTGGTTGGAAGGAGAAAGGAGAGGGGATACACAATTTTCAACAGTACTATCCTTTTGGTCTAGATGGGTTCTCAATCCTTGTTTTTAATTGTACACAAGCACCAACTAATTATGTGTATAGGCCCCTACTAGAACAACACATTTGTAATTTGGTCAAAGAATTCTGCATGAATCCAAGAGACTGCTCCACAAAAGCAGATGTGATGCCTTTTGATCCAAACTCTGATTTGCCACTAACCAATGTGATGTTTAAAGACATACACATCTATGCTTATTGGGTGCTATCAAGCAGCACTCAATTGAAGCAGCAAAAATTTGGCAATTGAGTGATTTTTCAGTAGTTAAAGAAATCAAAGTTGTTTACACAACAAGAACTACAAGAATAGTATTGAATTGTCCAAAGCATATGTGTTGACTAATTTCACGAAAGGAGAATGAGGAACTTCAAAAGAACATGAAGGATGTGCCTTGCATAGAGCAATTGAAGTAGCTACAGAGTCAATGGGTTGCATTTGGGAGACTAGAGAAGCCTAAAGCTATGGAGCCGCTAAAGGACACCAATCACGAAAAGAATGGGATGTAAGAATTTCATCTATAATTCTATTTTTAAAAGTTGCTATATTCATAATATTATTTATTAGTTGTACAACATCGGTTTTAAAAGTATGTGTTTCCATGTTGTTTCTGCTTTCTCTTCCTTGTGTAAGCTCGATTTTAAAACTGATCTTGAGAGCAGTGTGTCATATATGCTATATTGGTGCTATGTAGGACTTTATTGATATTGTGCATTTGCCCTTTGGAAAGAGTTTCAACCAAAAAGATGTTTATATGATTATATGTTGAGATGATCTCTTCTAAGGATGGAAGGATATCATGCACACAACAAGACAAAGCACCCATAGACGTGCACACAGACGCGTTTATTGAACTAAATAAAAAACTTACGGGCACGTCTATTTGTGCATCTATTTTCGCGTCTGGAGACCCGCGTCTACCAGCGTGTCTATATAGCAGACACACGTGCATTTAGACGCTTAAATAGACGCTCTTATAAACGCGTTTATAGATGCAAAAACAGATACTTGTCGAATAGACAGACGCGTATATAGACGCGTTTATAGACGCACTGATAGACGCACTTTATAATATTTTTTTTTAAATTTACAGAATGCTGTGTATGTTATATAGTTACAAGAATCCCATTTCCACATTGTGTAATTCAATTCTTACAGCCAATGCAATCACATTTTAATTACAATTCCAAATAAAACATTACAACTCCAAAATGCAATAAAATTGAAAGCTCAAAAAGTGCTTGTATGTACATATAGCATGAAGCTAAGCCACGTCATGTGGCTTCAAGTACAAAAAATAAGGAAGCTAAGCCACATCATGTGGCTTCAAGTACAAAAAAAAAGAGGAGTGTATATACAAGAGGCACGAAGCCAAGCCAGTGGCTTTAAGTACAAAAAAGAGTAGCTAGTACTACTTCTACGACTAATTCTCGTTGCCTTTCACGCTCCCTTCTGTGCTCCCTTCTGTGCCTCCTTCCTCGTCTTCCTCGTCGTCTTGTGCACGGGCTTGTAAGCAAGGGACAACATATATCAATGTATGAAAAATCAAATCTTTACTTATTATATTGGCATTATTTAATTACTTTCAAATACCTCGGAGGCCGCTCCAATAGCTCGGATATACTGCTCCTCAGTAATCAACCCGTCATCATAGAAGTGCCTCCATGTATCTCCTCTGTGATGGTGGTGGTGGTAGGCTATCTCCACAGGAGTAGGGTATCTGCCCACGATGTCAAGCTGTAAGACGACACAATTTGCGGAGGGATTAGTACAAAGAAACAACCTCCTAATAAACTACATAAGCAATATAATTTGAGATCAATACTTACAAATCAGGCCTCCCATGAATCAACACCCCCTGCTCCAAAATGCGCGCTTCCATATTCCTCCATTTGGATCCTTCGTGCCTCCACATGCTGCAGACTGGGGTCCTCCCTCGCTCACTTCATTGCTTTCTTCCACTCATGCTTGTGAGCGATGTGGGGCGGGCCCCTTGGTGGTTGACCTCCCTTGAGCTTGGCAATCTCCACTAGTGCCTGCCTCTTAAGCGAAGATCTTTTATTGCCAAGTATCGTAACAATCTTTGACTTGGCCCATTTATCTGTGAACTGGCGATTAGGGGAGTTAGGATACCTAGAGCGAACAACAGCAGCGAGGCTCTCATCAGCCAACCTCTTTGGCTGGTCTTTGAAGTGGATAAAGCAATCTCTATAATTGTTAGCAATTATAGAGTGCATGAAGGCCATGATGTCCTTCCCCCGTGCATCCATCAAGATGCCTCTTGTCTGAGTGATGTCATAGAATATCGTACCATCACCCGGAGGCACGTCTAAATCATCTGAATCATCATCATCCCACCGCCACCCCTCCCAAAGCATTGTGCCATGCATCTCCCACCGCTCTCCTTGCTACTACGCCTGCTACCATGTCGTGTCGAGCTCATACGCTGGCCACTCGTAGCTGGAGACTGCATGGGACTACGTTGACCACTCGTAGCTGGAGAATCGAGTCTCGACTACATCGACTGCACAGGAGTACGTCGACGGCTCTGCGAGACAGAAGGACCTCTTGATGGCATGGGGGAAGGGGCATAAGATGGCATGGCAGAAGGGGCATAAGACGGCATGGGGGTAGGGGCATAAGATAGCATGGGAGATGGGCCTATGCTGTGTAGCCGGTTGGGCTGTGTTGACTCTGCTGGGGTGATCTCAACTGGTGTGGGGTGGTTTGGAGTCTGTAGTGCTGACTCCTGGGGGGTGTTTAAAGTACCCGTCATATACCCGTATAACTCTGCAAGACTAGGTGGGTACCCTAAAAGGTTATATAAGTCCTTCCAAATAGAATCCCGAGGATCAAGTGAGCTAGAAGCGCTTCCTGGCCACATGTTGAACTGGGAAAAAGAAAAAAAATCTATTACTGATGAGCTGAGAAGAAAGGGGAAGGGAAGACAGGATTACTGACTATCGAAGCACATCTATAGACGCGTCTGATTAGCGCATCTATTTTTGCTATAACAGCACATCTATAGATGCGGCTGTCTGTGTCTGTAAACAGGCTAGACGCATGTTTAGACGTGCCTGTAGACGCGGTTTTAGACATGCTTTGAGATGCGCCTATAGACACGCTGTGACAGACGGACTTTTCTAAAAAGTAGAAAAGGACATTGCGCCCGACACACAAACGTGACGCTGATACCCAGATCATGCGTTTTTTGGATACGAGAAAGTACAAATCCAAATAGAGCAAACTTCCAAAAAAGATCAACTGCAAAAAGACTTACCTTGGATAGAGCTATGGAAGGTTCTTCTCCTTTTTCAAAGTTGCTTCTCTTCCTTGTTCACCCTCCTCTCCTTTAAGCTTGGAAGTAAGTGTGGGTGCCTTCCTCTTAAGTGTAAGCTTGGAAGTAAGAGTGGGAGCCTTTCTCTTAAGCGTCGAAACTGTGGATTTGCTAATAAGGAAGAAAGCAAGCCGCGAAGTATAAGTAATGTGAAGAAAAGCGAAGCGAGCGCGCTAAAAGCAGGTTTAAAAGTTGTGTCTAAAAGCACGTCTATAGGCACATCTAAATACATAGAGTAGACGCTTAAATAGACGCGCTTTTAGATGCGCCTATAGACGCGCACCACAGAACAAACAAACACACTTTTAGATGCGCCTTTAGACGTGCCACAGAGTTTAAAATTAAACATTTGAAGAAGAGGAAATTTTTTTGGGTTGTTTATTTGTAGCATGTCTTCATCTTCAACAAGTAGCTCCAGTGAGGATGAATCCCTCCGTATCCACCATCGCGAAATGTGGTTGGAGCAAAAAATCAAATGTATGTGTGATCGATGTCAAGGAAACATGTATCGTGCACGCATGATTATACTCAATCACATCTCAAAGTATGGAGAATGGGATGTGACCATAAACAAGGTAAGAGCTTGTAAGTTAAGGTTGATTGAGATACCTATGGGTGTTCATATGTTTGAGTTATGATCCCGTTTTAATTTGATACAGGATGCAGTGCCACACCCGTATATGTTGCCCGTGAGGAGGCGAAGCATCGGCGATATGAGGTGGGATCTTCAGGAGGGACCGTTACAGATGCATGGAGTGATGGTGATAGTAGCCCTCTACCATTACCTGATGAAGCCGTGGAGGAGGAGGTGTTTGATGATATGGTGTGGGATTTATATGTCCATCAAGGGAGGGATGATAACATGGAGCAGAATGATCTTTTTACTGCAGCATCGACTCCACTGTTTAAGGGGTGCACATTCTCTGTTCTACGTGCCTCCCTTGAGTTACTAAACTTGCAAACCATCTATGGATGGAGCAATGCAAGTTTGAATGCATTACTCAAGTAAGCTTTAAAGTCTATTTTGCAAACATGGTGAATTATGGTAGTGGGTCAATTACTCGAATGCTTGCCCTTATTTATGGTCTTCACGTGCAGGCTATTGTGTAAAATGCTTCCAAGGGAGAATAAATTACCGACCTCAAGAGATATGGCAAGGCAACATGTGACCTCTCTTGGAGGATTAGATTACAAGCGCATCCATGCATGCGTCAATGATTGCATTTTGTTTCGTGGACTACATAAGGATGCAAGAGAGTGTCCTACTTGTGGAGAGGCAAGATATAGAGCAGATCTCAAAACTTTGGACGTGCCTCATAAGGTTCTGTGACATTTTCCCATAATCCCTCACATCCAACATATGTTCAAGTGCAAATCTATTGCAGAGCTCATGTCATGGCATTCCTCCCATCGATGCATGAGGTGTTTAAAGGGAGCCTTTACAAAGAGCAAGAAAAGAGGTGTAGAGCAATTATATGGCTTGAAATCTCATGATTGGCACAAGATGCTCCAAGTAAGTATTTTATGTGCATAATATCCTTTTCCTTTCAAATTTGTGAGTGAATAATTATAAGCAACTAATCAACCACCTTCTCGTGGGTTCAGTTCATACTACCTACTAGAATTTCACGTAGTGCATCAAAGGACATGAAAGATTGTATTTACAAGATGGGCGAGCTTGTGAGGTACTTTACATGATACAAAATATGATGCGTATCAATGCTCCATGCAAGTTTGAATGCAAATTGCTAATATGCTGTACTTTTTCATTTCTAGATATGTGAGCTCAAAGGAAATAGATCCCACCACGCTTGAGAATGCTCGAGTTATGTCAGTGGAGGTGGTTTTTTTGGTGGAGGAGACATTTCCATGTTCTATTCTCACAAGCCAACTACATCTTATAGTGCATTTGGTGGATGAGATTGCTATATGTGGTACTATAAATGCACACGATGGTTGTTCTTCCTCGAGTGCTTCATGAAGACCTTAAAGAGCTTTGTGAGACAAAATGCAAGATCCGAAGGTAGCATGGCCGAGGGTTGGTTGATACAAGAGTCACTTGTATATATTTCTGAGTTTCTTGTTGATGTGGATAGCTCTCTCCCACGACTATGGAGAGATGATGAAGACCGAAGGATGACCTCTATTGTGCCTCAAGGGAAAGGACACAATAAAGTAATAGACATGGAGTTGCATAATAGTATCAACCTCTTTTGCGTGCTTAATAGTGATGTGATGAAAAGATGGGTGACAAGATACGAGGATGCAAAGGCAAGAAGACAAGAAGAAAGGGCCCTCTTTTGTACACACCATGCATCTCGTGTGCCATACCCTCAGTATCTAAGAGCACTTCCAAAGGATATTCATGTGGATTGGCTACTTGATGAAATGGAGAAAGCAGAGAAAGACGAGGGGATGCATATCACAATGGAAGAATGGGAGTATGCTAGGGGATGCATGAGCAAGGTCAGTATATAGAATGTTATGCATAAGTTAGGAGCTTTCAATAATTTAGATTGCTTATTTAATTGATTTTTTCTTGGTGTAGTGCACTATGTTCAATGCTATATGGTGTGAGGGCAAGCATTTTCGAACACAACGGATTGATGATAAGAGAAACACACAAGATTGCGGCGTCATTGCTAGCTTTGAGGGAGCCAATGGAGCCATGGATGATTATTGTGGCATAATCCAAGATATCAATATGCTTGACTTTCGACGCTTCTTTGTGTATGTTTTGGATGTAAAGTGGTTTAAGGACGTGGTGGAAAGAGGCCCTAATGCAACAATCAAACGCCATGCAAGTGGCTTTGTAACTATTGACTCCACAAAGTTTTGGCAAAGTAGGAAGGACACACTAGTACTACCGCAACAATGTGAACAGGTACTGTGCACACACATAAAAATACTCGCTTTTAAATATTTGATGCAAGAAAAGTAACATGATTGTATTTGTGTTTGAATTAGGTTGTCTATCAACCAATGGTGGATAATAATAGATGGTGGCATGTCATACCTATTATGCCACGTTCTAAAGTGATGTATAGTACATTTACTAATATGGAGCGTATGGAGGATGATCATGGCCATGGACATGATGATGACCGTGATACAAGAGAGGAGGATGATCATGAGATAGGAGATATAGATATTGAGGCCGGCATTACCCGTGAGGACGAGCCTACCATTGGAGATGTTGATTTCGATGAGCACATGAGTGGCACAAGTAGTAGTGGGTTGAATGTATTTGTAGATCTAAACACTTGTTTGGATTTTGAAGTAGATAGTTTGGCAAGGGTTGATCTCATTGAGGATGAGATTGAACCGTAGCCCCACAATTCATATTGGCAAAACTATTTTACATATTGTCTCATTCTCCTCATTTCACTTAATTCTTGTATATGTGGGCTTGCAAAAAATTATGTGCTTTGGTAATCATGGGCAATGTTTGGAAAGCAATGATGTACACCAAAATCTCACTTTCTGTATTCTCTGGAGCGCGTCTATTTACGCATCTAAATGCGCGTCTGAGTCTCGTAAACGCGCAAATAGACACGCAAATAGACGCGCTAATAAACGGGATGTTAGACGGGCCCATATTTTCTCAGGTCAAATGCGCAAATAGACGCGGTGATTTACGCGCAAATAAACGAGCGTTTAGCCGCGCCTATAGACGCGCCTGTAATTTCTCTACTAGAGCAACGCCTATAGACGCACCCGCTATTTTGCGCGTCTACCAAGCGCGTCTATAGTTGCTTTGTGTTGTTGTGTCTAACACCTAGTTTGTTTGGATGGTGGTAGGTAAGTGGACCCCGGCCTTGGAACCTGGACTACTTGAGGATTTGTTATCTTCTTTCAATATTATGTTTGCCAAACTCAATATCATTAAAAATTCTTAATTTTGATTAAAATTTTTACAAACTCTAGTTGCATTTTTCTTATATGTCTCAAACATTTTTTTCTTAAATGTTTGTCTTTTTTAACTTTTTATCCAATTGATGGAATTGATTGTATGGCTCAATTATTGATGGGACTTTTTAATCTAAACACACATTCCCTCCACTCGATATATGCTTTGTATATATATATATATATATATATATATATACATATATATAAGTAAATAATATACATGCACGCACGCACGAACGCATGCACACATTCCCTCCACTCCATATATGGTTTTGTATATATATATATATATATATATATATACATATATATAAGTAAAAAATATACATATATATGTATACATAAATATAAATAAATAAATATATACATATATGTATGTTTGTATATATATACACACATACATACATATGCATGCATGCATGCATGCATACATACATACATACATACATACATACATAGGGGTAATTGACATGCGTAAGTTATATGAATGTAAATATTTGCATATTTATAAAGGAGAGCGAATTATATATGTAAAACCCAAGAAGAGCACGGCCCATAAGAAGAGCATGGCCCATAAGAATTGAACAAGGAGTGAGGGGAGCAATATGATGCATGGAGAATCTACCCTATATGTCAAAACACTTATGTGAAGGATATGGTCATTTTTTAACTTAGTAAATACAAATTGTATCCTCTGATGATGAGACACTTGTGAAGATTGGAGATATAATCTAATACACCAAAATACTTAGGTTACCATTGTCAATGTAAATCAGAGAATATAATGTAGATTTAAGCTCACATTTCTAAATGTAAGCATGGACAACATTCATTGAATCCTTACTTCATACCTTGATACTTTTGCATGATACTTTTGCATGCCATGATACAGATGGAAATCCCCTGCATATAGAAATAGCACACAAGGAAAAATTAGATGAGTTAATGGAACACATTCAATGTTCTCCATCTATGAGAACAAAGAAATTACTTGTACTTGACTTGAATGGAATTTTGCTCCTCAAGTCCACTAAACCTTCCGATAAACACAAAAGCATACAAATTTATAAGAGAACATGGATTGTGCTTCGAAATGGATGTGTTCAATTCTTGGATAGATTATTTGAGCACTTTCATGTGTGCCTATGGTCAACTGCGATAATCAAGAATGGGAATTACATGGTTCATTTGATGGAGAAGCTTGCAGTGAAACAATTTCCATTCTACAAAATTATGGGGCAAGATCAATTCTACAAATCACTTACAGAGATATTAAATAGTCTGGACAAGCCAAGTGTTCAATGCATGTTTAAGCCCTTGCTTGCCATTTGGGCAAACGATATCCTAGTAACACCTTGCTTATTGAAGATTCTCTGTTTAAGGGCTGTGTAAACCCGAAAGAAAATGGTAGATATCCAGATAATTTTGACATAGGTGCGACTGATGACAAATTGAATGTTGAACTTCTCCCTTATCTCCTCTGATTGAGAGATGCGTCAAATATAAGAAATATTATCAAGCTTGACTGTTATGGAAATGAACCAATACATACAAATCATCATCAGTATATGTATTTCAAAGAAGTGATTTTGGAGTGGGAGGAGCTCACTACGAAGTACATAAAACACTTCTTGGAGGAATCTGCTCCAAGCCGAAAGATTAGTTTGACTAGCTAAGTCATTTTGAGATCGTCCAACATAGTAATCAAAGGGGAGATGCTTGGGATGCGTCAATTTTACGAGCAAAAACCTATGAGCATGTTTATCCGAGCATGTTTTTCAAGAGATTTAAAAAATAGTATTTATTTAGGAAACATGGTATTTTCATGTTTATTTTATACAGACTAGTCACTCATTCATTTTTACATAACATAAATCTTCTTATTCATAGACATTCATTTGTACCCTTGCTATTACCTTAAAAAAGTATTGAAAAATAATTCCTTTAAGAAACATCCCTCATAATCACTCTCAATGTAATAATATTATACATAAATAATTACTCACATTTATATCATATGGCAATATCTTTCTATTGTTTTTATAGTATTAATAACAAGATATTTATGGACATGTTTTTAAAGAAGTTTAAATTACTATAAACAAGTATTAACTTGGGCTTAAATATCACTTTCATAAAATGTATGTAATATTTGATACTATATATGCAAGATTTTCCAAAATGTAACCCCATAGATGTGCTCGAATGGGGTTTTCTGATCAATTTGAGTGGCTGAATGACTATATTTGGACATTGGATGTGAAAGTTATGTCACTTTTAAAAGTGCTGTCCAAGGTAGTTTCGCCAGCGAAACTACCTTGGAAGACTACTTCAAAGGGGTTTCGCTGGCGAAACTACCTTGATGGCTTGCTTCAATGAGTTTTCTTTGGAGAAGACCTTTCATGAAGATTGGTTGAGAGAGATTTTTCAATATCACCCCCTATTAAGTAAAAGTCGTAAGAAGGATCATAAGGAAACTTCCATGGAGAAGTCTACTCTACATGTGGGTTTCTTTAAAAGCCATCCCATTCTGTTCTCACCATTCCCAAAGATTCACATAAAGATTCGTGTATAAAATAGGTATTGCTATAATACTTTGCATATTTCTAAGTGAAACTATATTTACTTCTGATACATTTTTGCCATATTTTTGCATAGTTGGAAGCTTTTTTTTTCCTTCGCTCGGACGCTCGGAAGATTTTGCTAAAAAAATGCTCGTCCCCAGATGCTTGTGAGCTAGATAAAGAACAATCATCAAAAGCCCAAGAACAAGAGCTCAAAACATGCCCAGCTACCTTGGATTCTTCTAAATCTGGATCTCTTGAAGAGGATAAAGCGGCTAAATTCTTTGAATGAGATGCAAGCTTGTTTGTATGCCTTGAAATTGGGTTATGATTAACCGTATATCACTGGAACTTCTACCAAAGTGTACATAACAAGACTACAAGCTTCACTTGCATTAAACATGAAATAAATATTTAAGAATGGCAATTGCTCATATTATTTGCTTATTTGTGATGCATCATTTTTGTAATTTCCTTTACTTCTCATTATTTATGTGTAACTATTCAATAACTCATCATTCTTTTTCTTTTACGCACAAGGTTCAAAGACATGCCATGCCGAAAGAATTGAAGACTAAAGTAATTCTTCACTTTGATTCTAAGCTGAATGGCTTGTGGGATCAAGATCTACTGATACCAATTGCTTCTAAATTCAAACTCAATTGTCAGTGAATTTGAAGTGAAGACATCATCAATTGTAGGAGCAGGTTATGGCTTTTTTGTACATATGGATGTAAAAGCAAAGAAAGACCTTTTGATATTCACCTTCCAAGGTTTAGGACCTATGGCCTCCTCAAAGATCCAAATGTTGCACCAAATGAGGATACACAATACATCATAGGAGATGTGTTGTATGGTAATGTAGGTAGATACATCAATAGCTCTATTCATTGTAAGGATAGAACAATTTTTTTTTTTTGGATTATGACCCTAGAGTACCACTAGTTTGAATCGAAAAAAAACAGGATGTTTTACCTATTGATATGTTAGGGTTTATTTTTGGGATTAAAAAGAAAATGGGAATTACACGATTTTCCCAAAATTACTAATATAGTGTTAGATTTAAGGTCATAGCTAAGGGTAAGGCAAGACGAATGTTAACCCTAGAGTACTTGGTCAACACTAATGAGAAAAGTGGTACCTCTAGGATTCATGTAGAGGTATAGAATTAGAAAGTGATGATGGACCAATCAACAATGGTTGTCTAGAAATCAACAAGGATAAGTTAAGAAGAAAGTTAGCTTGACCGACTCAGTCCAAGCAAAGAGTCTGAGTATTTAGGAGTAAAGTGTGAGTTGTAACTGGATTTTGACTTGACTAATTTTGTGTTGTTTTATAAAGGCTAGGAAGGCAAAGTTTGGGATACTAACTCATAGAGTCATGAGTCCAAGCCAAGGTGAGTAGAAGTAAGTAGAGTGTTTAGTGTTCTAGAATGTAGCTATCAAATATTTTTATTCATAGACTATTGAGAGTAATACAATTGCTTACATATCAGATTTTGTTATTTCTCTATCTTTACTCACATTTCCACTTGATTGACATATCACCCGACCTCATACGATTTGCCCACATAGCAAAAACCCTTGTCATAGACTATTAGTAATTTATTATTGGCATCTATTCTCATCTAGTTTTGCACTTTGCATGGAGTGGGGAGATGTGGAAAGCAACATTAAGGACTACAAGAGTGAGCATCTTCTTGTTATGCACACCCCTACACCGAGTTGGGCATGGGATTTGAGTCGAATTCAAGGTGAGAGAAAAGAACTTTCAACATACTAATATTATGAAACTTTGGGCATATAATGAACATATGCATCATAAAGGTCTTTGTAAAGTTTTGTGACCATCATACACATTTACCTATGGTTTCAACATATTGATGCACACTTCTTTGGCACATACACACCATGTACGCTCAAAAATGAGAAAATGTGCATACATAAAATGATTTCCCACCCTTATGAAAACCCAAGAGTATATGGGATTACTAATTAAAAGGTCTTTGCAAAGTTTTATGATCATCAAATACATAGAGGTATGGATAAGCATACCGATGCATAGTTTTTGGGCACTTATAGGTCTGACATGCTTGAAAATGAGAAATATGTGTGTCCAACCATGAAAATGATGTCCAAATATTATTAAAATTGTTCAGCATACTAGCCTTGGATATGATGAGGTGTGATATAAGGAAAGAGATATACAATTTTTAACACCTACACACCATGCATGCTTGAAAATGAGAAAATGTGTATGTCCCGCTACAACAAGGATGTATGAATCTTATGCAAATTTATGAGTATAATGGATTTATCTAATTGAATATCTTTAACATATTTCAATGACCATCGAGTACATAAAGGTATGGTGTAAGCATACTGATGCATAATTGACACTTACACAACATGCATGCTAAAAAATGAAAACATGTGCATGCCCATCATAAATATTACATTAGAATCTTGCTAATCTTTTGAGCTATAATATATGTACTTATTGAAAGGTATTTGAAAAGTTTCGTGTTCATAAGTCAAATTTACTTAATATACAAGAGTACAGCTACGCATTTGTATTTAATATATAGGAGTACTACTACAAATTTTTTTGCACTTATACATAGTCATGCTAAAACTCTAAAAAGTTTCATGACCATATCATACACACATGTATGCTACTTCATAACTTCTTTGCAATTGTGTAGATGCATGCTTGAAAATGAGAGAATGTGCATATCCCCATCATTAAAAAGATGTTCAATCATTACAAAAATTTTCAAGTAGAAGTCTTATCAATTTAAGGGTCTTTGTAATGTTTTGTGACCAGGAGGTACATAGAGGAATGGAATAAGCATAGTGATGCACAATTTTTTAATAGTTATGCATGTTTAGTGAAATATGCGAAAATGTAATATATGAACCTTGTGAAATGTTGCAATTATATAGAATTTACTAATACAAAGGTATTTGCAAAGTTTCATGACCTTCAAATTGCATATACTTGTGGTATAAGAGGACTAATGCACAATTTTTTGGCACTTGTGCTTCGTGAAATGAGGAAATATGCATGTAGCACCATGAAATTGAAACTAGAAGAAAGAAATTTAGAAAAAATTAAAATTAATAAGTATATTATTGAGATAGTAGTAATATCTTTAACCATTGTTGTTGCATCTTACAAAGTAAGCTCACAAAGGAGACTATGCTAGAGTTTGTCTTTCAAATGGAGGTGATTTTATGTTGTAAAAAAGAAATAGTTGCAATTGTTATGATTTGGATGATAGTGATCAGAATTTGATGTGCCATTTTAGAAGGCTTGGTGAAGAAAAATTTATAGTCATGTATCAAAGAATCTTATCTCACAAATGGGGATCTGTATCACTAATTCCTAGAAATAAAGCAACAACAAGAAGGCACTTAGCAACATCAATAATAGCTAGTGAATCAACTTATATAAAAGCAAGTGCAAGTAGTGAACACCATGGGAAGGTTGAATAAAAAGGGTCTTAGCTAAGAAATGGTAGCAAAGGGGTGTTTCTCTTGCACTCAAAGTTTCCTCTGACTTTTTTCTCCAATATTGCTTCATGCTACTTGACATAGGAAGATAAGAAAGAATGATCAGAGCTATGAGTAGGTGAGGAGAGGAGAGTTTAAGAGCTATGAATCAACATACAATTTTTGTGAGCTATTTCACATCTACTGCCACCAATTTAGGCATTGTTTATGTTTTCTATTGGGTAATCAACCATAATTGAGCACGAGTCAATGTACCATCCACACCAAAGTAGCTGATGAAGCAGTACTACCATTATATCCTTTGATGATCCTTTTTCTAAATGCATATTACTTAGTTTTTTGGCCAAGAAGCATTTCATTGATATTACAACCAAAAATTCACAACGTTTATATTAGGGTCAATATTAGCGTCGATATTAGCATTATCTACTAGAGGTAGCACTAATATTTCAATCAAAAAAGCCTCTAGAAAAACACACATCATAAAAAAAAGCATCGATATTCATTCTTGCTAAACCTTCCAAATTCAAATCAAAATTAAATGTTTTCACATTGCAACATATATTACATCAATGTTGTTATAAATTTCTTAATAAATTGAAGTGTCACTAGAATCTTCATTGTAAGATTTATTCTCATCCTCTCGATCATCTGTCGCCAAGCCTTGCACATCTTCAACATGTAGATCAAGGTCTCCCAAATCGGTATCTGAGAAACCCTTTGAGGAGCTCAAAACACATACTTTAGTTGCACAAAGAAGGGGGGGCGACTTGTAAGAGAGAAAGGGAGAGAATTGTAGGGGAATGGAGGCACTAACTGGGAAGAGGAGATCACAAGCTATCATGAGGAAGAAGTGGTCATTGCACATGGCGAGGGGAGGCTTAGGGAGGGAGAGCAAGAAGAGAGGATGATGAGACATAAGTAGAGATGATGGGGCGGCGATGGAGAAGGAAAATCAAAGTAACAAGGAAGGAATAAAGAGGGAGAGTGGAAGATGGCATGAGGGAAGTTGTGATGATAATGATAGTGGCTGAATAGTTATAGAGGCCTAAGGAAAGAGAAATGGACTACTGAGGGGATAAAGGTATCGAGATGGAAGAGAGCAAACCAAACAATGTTCATCTCAGCTTTTAGTTATGAGGGTGGTATCTCTATCTCCAATGGATCTAGTGAGGAGAAACTTACAAGAATGTTCACAAAGATGCGGTAAGATAATGTGTTTCAAAGAGCCATTGAGGTTCCACTTGTCATAAGGGAAGGCCAGAGTGAGGAAGCAACCCAGGGTGTTATAATCAAAGGGAAGGATGTAGAGGTAGAAAGATAGAAATTAAACCCTAAAAGGGCACCAAGAGTCCTTGTTGAAGGACAAGGAAGTGGAGAAGGTGGGACAAGCAGGGAGGTAGAACTTAAAGCGGGTAGTGAGCCTCCAACTCAAAGCTCCATGACTGGTCCAGAGGAGAGTATTAGTATGGAGGATGTAGAGGCAAATGTTAGTGTAATATCATAGAAAGAGGATGAGAAGCATGTAAAGAAAAGTGTAGAGTGGGTGTAAAATATATGAACTTCCAGGTGAAACAAACTATGAAATAAAGCAATCACTTATTTGTCTCTCATTAATGTGTACAAGTAGTGGACCCGCGCGATGCTGCGGATGCCATGACCGAGTGTGAAAATCACATATAGACCCATACTTCCTAGCTTAACAGTCTTGATACAATCACTTAAACACGCGTATCTAGAGATGTGAGAGTCCATACACCAAGCATATGTCATTCTCTCTCTTCTGTCGAGGCACGACCTCTCTTCCTCTCACAAATACCGCCTGAACCATCATCCATCTCTCATGCTTCCTACTTGCAAAACTCATTGAATCATCCATCCTCCATGCTTCGTGCCTGCAAATCTCATCTCCATTTATTGATATAACAAACAAAGAAAAGAAATTCGGATTGTAAATGATTTCAGCACCTCTTTTTCATTGCCTGCCACCCATCTCAATTTGTATTTGTTCATTTGTTTAGATTACAAACCAATTTGGCACGTCTCTTATCTCTCTCCAAATATACATATTTTGGAGATGGTATGGCATGGTAGTATATTTTGTTGCTGAAAATGTCCAACTTAAATCCGATCATTACTCATAAGGGGCATGAATTGATTATTCACGTGATACTATAAAAAGCTGGCGTTGAAGAAAATATAAGAAGCAGATAAAACAAAAGTACTGAGCCATGGACGATGAGGTGAAATTGGACAGAGGAGGGTGGAGACGTTCCACATTCTTAATGCCCAGATGTATCCACGAATTTGTTATGTAGCTATGGTGTCCATACCAACCTTGGCCTCTTTAGCAGGATAGACAACATTCATTGTTTGAAGCTTTTACATAGACAAACGGCATGGTGTGGACTCAGACACCAAATCCTTTCCTCGAATAAATTAAGGCCGCCTTGACATTTATCTGAAGACTACTTGAAGCAAAGTCTTTCTTGGTTGGGTCCCATACTCAAAAGCATACTCAAATTTTCTTCGTTGGGGTCCTATACTCAAAAGCATATAGCACAAATATAGCTCTACATTAAATACAGATAACACAAATACTCAAATTTTCTTAGTTGGGGTCCCATAATCAAAAGCATACAGCACAAATACAGCTGTACATTAAGTGCATATAGCACAAATATAGCTGTACATTAAATGCACCCTCTGTTTCTTTCGTTTATTTCTGGCCAAGTACTCTTCCCTGCCGCCCTCTCTCTCGCTCTCTCTGTCAAAGTATCCCGAGTCCTGATGGATCCGACGTCTACTTCCTCGACCTCTCACGCATGCGGACCTTATGGTGTTTTCTTCACGTTTACACGTTTAATTTCTTCCTATGTAGCTTTTTGTCTTGTAAATCCACGTCTATACAAATGTGTCGTTCTATAGAAATTCTGTTCTCTTATGGCCGCAACCTTAGAGTAATGTCTTGTAAAACTACGTCTGGGCTCATGGGCCATGGCATCTGCGCCCTAATCTGAAGTAGTACTTCCCTGGTCTATTTCTTAACTATGCAAGCGAACTGATGACCTACAAAATTAAAAGGACAGAGAGAGGGGATGTTGCGCCTTACACCAAATGAGGGAACTGGGAAGAGAGGAGAAGAAGAAGGGGGCGAGCGACTCTGCAATTTTTGATGTTTCTCATTGACAAATGAGATGGCTGATCTGTGAGGGCTCTAGTGAATGGTTCGAACTTGAAATGTATGCTATGCAGGTCCTGAAGGGAATCAAAACTCTGACCCTGGCTGGCATTCACTACCTTTCAGCAAAGAAGTAGAGCCGATCCGAGTAATCAATCTAGCAGCTACTTTGGACAGCAGCTACGGGGGCATCTGGTTCGACAAACCTTGCAAGTGGAATTTTCACGTGATATCTCACACGTGGTGCCAGAGTGCTCACGATCTTTCAGAGCGTATCCGGCACTCTCTGGCAGCAACAAGGAATAAGGGATCTGGGTCAACTGCAACCGATGCCGGCATCTCCACTTACAATCGAGCCTTCCGGGAGATCGATTTGAGGAAAGAGCGTAGCTACAGAGACCTCATGGAATTCCTGGGGTTGATTGCTAAGGATGGTGTGGAAAACGTGTGGTTGGATGCACTCTGCATCGATCAAACTTCTAACTCGGAAAAGGATACAGAAATTCCTAATATGGGCGCCTACTACAGCAATAGTAAAGGATGCTATGTTGCGCTGCACGGCATTGGGGAAGGTTACGAGCTATGGAAAGGGGTAGGGCGACGCGCCGAGTTCCGATGCCCACGATGGTTCACGCGAGCGTGGACGCTCCAGGAGTTAATGCTACCAAAGACGTTGCACTTCATAGTGGGACGTCTGAGCGAGATTGTGATACACCTAGCTAACGGGCGCAGACGATTTATGAAGTCCAAGATCGGGCTCTGCCAATGCTGCATGTTTTCTCGCCACGACTACGAAGATTTGTGCGTACGTGCCAACGTCCCTCTGCTTGGTGAACAGCTGCGTATATCCAATAGAGTGCATTATCTTTGTGGGGGAGAAGCGGATGTTGCCACCTCGGAGTATGACTGTTTCAAGGATGAGGATGGGAAGGATGTGCTTCCGTACGCCCATCTGCTGGGCTGGCGAAAGGGTGCGAGGAGGGATGGTGAAGTTTTGTTTGAAAAGAGCAATCAAGTGTGCGAAGCTTGCAGAACACGTCCCCTGATCAGAAAGGTAGAACCAATGTACGTTGTGGACAGAGAAGCATACCCTTTCCTGCTGATCCTAGCAAGGATGAGCGACTATCCTGGATTTGCGACTGCACCCAAGGATTACGAAGCGCTAGCAGAACTCTTTAATCGAGCATACGAGCCTTGGACAGTGGCTACAGAGATGAGGCGTAGGGACTGTAGCAATGAGGAGGACAGAATATTATCGATCCTAGGGCTCCTGGGGGCAAGGGGAGTGAAGCAGTTGCGGACACAGAGAACGTTGCAAGAGCAAATAGTGGAAATGGCTAAGGCCTGCGGGCCTGAATTCATCCTCCGACTGTGTATGATGGACGTAAAGGGGAATGAGAACGTTGGGCTCTCATGGGCACCCAATTTACACAAAATAATGGAAGAGCCCCGGAGAAGACCTCCTGTCCACCATGGAGCTATTGGCCCTGCCCTTGTTGAATTTCAAGTAGTAGATGTCAGCACAAATGGTCTCAAATTTAAGGCCAAAATCATCTCTGGACGTGTTCTCAATAGTTCGTATCCCTACCCATTACAGATGTTCGACACTACAGGTCAAGTGGTTATGACTATGGAGGCTCGCGACGAGTACCGGAATAGCATGGTCACTTACGTAGACGAGTATTCCGAAAAGCGTGAGCGAATCCGCACTGATGTAGTTACTCTCTTTCGAAAACCATCATGGGAAAACTCATCAAAACAGGTGAATACCAGACCAGAACAGCTCCATACCGAGCATGATGATGACCCACATGGTGAGGCACACATTCCCAGGAGCTTATGGGACACGGATTACAATGTGTGGGTGGTCCTCCTTGGAGAATACACTCTCAAGAGTCGTCTCAAGAAGAGAGAGGTATTAAAATTCGACAAGAAAAAAAAGAAGGCGGCACCAAAACGCAACGCACGTTTTCAAATACCCGCCCCCAACGAATACATCTATGAGACGAAAAAATTGGCCATGCTATGCATTGGAAACGACCCAAGTGGAGAATACCTCCACAAGGTCGGTTTTATTTCTTGGCCATTGCAAATGGGCAATGAGCTTTTCTCTAGGGCTAGTATCTCAAGGGAGTGTGTTGTCGGTGGCTTTGGGAGGGATCTTCCTCTAAACGTAATTTGAGGCTTGGAGGGTGGTACAAGAGGAGTTTATTCCTTCATTGTTTTAGCTTTCTTGTGCTTTTGGATGGTGGGGTATTGTTTGGAATATAGAATATTGATAGTGGAGACTTGCTGTTGAGAGTAGAAGGTCGGACACCGCAAACTTCAAATGGCATATTTGTTTAAAATGATAAAATTTGAACATTTATTTCTATCAAATGATTTGAGAGAGTCAAACCAATCACTTCCCTCTCCTTTATATGTTAGAAATTGAAAGGTATATGCAAATGCTTACAGAGTGGACAGGGAGGGAGGGATAGGGGAGAGAGAGAGAGAGAAAACAAATAAATAAAAAAGAAAATAAAGACAATCAAATGGCAACCATGCAACAATTACTACACAGGTCTTATATATCCTCTGTTGGCTCAACCATTTGCCATTGAGATTCAACATCCTAGGAGGCGGTGTCAAAAATGTGGATAGTATGCAATGATTGCTAGTGTCGTAGAGCTGTCGATATCCACGTAGGAAATGGAGGCAATTGCCAATAGGAGCCATGGTGAGGTAGCATCTCCTTGTATTTAGGCACTCCTCTAAATGTGTCATCGGCAAGAAAGAGCCGTCCACAATCTTCCATGTGCTCCACATTACAATTATTGTTAACTTCTTTTATTCATCGTGTCGGTGGTTGAGCTGCCTAGGCTCTCTTATCCTCACTTTGGTTAGTGATGAGCTCGAACACTAGGTTGTTTATTTGGCTCCTTAGAATCCAATACAATTGCCCCTTAGAAGAACTCAACATACCAAAGGGTGAAGATTTTAGGATAGTGTGTCCGATTATTCTCATAGTATGGATAAAACTCAACCTTGATTCATCATTCGAAGACAATTCTCCTACTTTGGGATAGTCTATCAAGGTAGTTTGACTACATGTTAATATTGTGTGATCCTTAGCTTTTCTTCCTATTTACACCAATCTTGTGTGTGTTTGGAGTGGATGCGCTTGGCGAGTGCAAGGTCCTTGTCCATCACTGTTACTCTTTTGGCATGGATAGCACATAAGTTCATGTCTTCAAAAAGACATATTGTCATCTTCTCTGTTGCCTCCTGAATTGCTCCCATAGTGCCTGAAGTGAAATGCACATCACTCTTGTAATTATGTACTATTCCACGTACAACATGCTGGAAGGGTGCACGGGGAATGAGATTGTCCACAGTGGTTTAGAACTTGCGGATCTCTTGAAGTGCCTTCACTCCTAATTTTTTGTGCCTCTTAATCTTTGGGGGACCCTGCACTGGCCTTTGGACATGGCTCCATGGTCGCTTGTTTGCTTTGAACTTCTTTCGCCTCTGCTCCCTTGCAACCATCTCTTCAGATTCCTCTTCTTGTGTCTGCTGGGTCATTCGAGGTGGCCTCTCGCGCCTAGGGGTCTGCTTTGTCCTTGGTCTCTTTTCCTTTTCATGAGGCTGTGAGACAGCAGGCTGAGGCTCTTGCTCAGCTCGTACTAGAGGCTCCTCATATTTGATAATCTCAAGGCACAGAGGGTTGATGGTGCTCTTCTGTGCGGTTTGCTTGGTTGGAGTATTGGGGCCAAGGTTCATTATATCTACGAGCCTGCCCAATACTTCCCCTTGTTGTGGCCCCTGTAATCTCTTCATCTCCTCTCTTTGCCTTTCTTGCTCCCCTTGTTGGTTTAGATGCTCCATGCCAGGACCCCATGGAGGAGGGAGGGGCAATTGATCAGGATTGACTGGACTATTTTTCCCCTCTCTAGAGACCTCTCTGCTTCCATGGTTAGTTGTGTGGAAGGACTGAGAGGACCCATCATCATGCTTGGATCCTTCATCATGCTAGGATTCCTCATGGTGCTGAGATCCCTCGGATCCCCCATGAGAGTCGGATGGTGGGGACTCGCGTTGCTTGGACTCCTGATGATGAGAACCACCTTCAGATCCCTAGTGATCATTGCCCTCTTGGCCACTGGGGCTTGTAGTGTGTTCGGAGGCCATGGCATTGTGAGGAGGACAACGGGTAGCATCTAAACGGTGTCCAATAGGTCTAGCAGTTTGTTTAACTTGTTCCATAGAAATGAGGGATTTTAGGGTTTTTGAAGTGCTTTATATAGTCTTTTTTAAAGTACTTTAGTGTTTTTCTTTTAAATTAGGGTTTTTTGAGTGCACCTCCTCCCCCCAGTCTTTTGTCGCCAGTTCGGTAATACGTAATATTCACCACCCTCCCTCCCAACCCACTCACCCCTTCGCCCTGCCATGTTGCACATGCAATTCTACAATTTCCAAGCAAATTTGTGAATTTTGGAATCTATAATTGACTCAAAATAGTGTTAACTTTATTCATCAAATATTTTACATTTGGGGCTCTCTTAGGACCCAACGCCTCCCTTGTCTGACTCTAAGTTGCAGCCAAAGTGCAACCCCTTGGCTCCCTATTGAGGACTTCCAAGCAGCACATCTCCTTGTCTTCTTAATATGTTGAACCGCTTTTGCAAGACTTGAGACCTCTACCTTATCATGCTTGAGAGTCCTGGCCTCTAGACATCTATAAAACTAATCGAATATTTTCGTGTAGTGCATTGCTTCACGCAATACCACCCCCATGCCTTGTATTCTTGAAGTATGCTGCCTTTGCTCTGTAGTGTGATTTCTCCATTCCTTGAGTATTCCAAATGGATAGAGGGCCCCATTGCTCCACAAACCATGGTGCATGTGCGTAAAGAATATGCTATAAAGAAAAACATTGTATTAGAAACATAAACTGACTCAAGTTCAAAGCACAAAATTTCAACCTAAGGAGGATTACCATGTAATGTGTAATATGTGATGCCCCCCATGCCTCTACCATCAATGATATGAATTCTCTCAATGTTGTCCTAGATCTCTCATAATAAAGCTCATCTGTTTGACCTTATCTAAGCAACTTTATAAATGCATCAAGCTTTGTCCATAGTTTTGCTCTCAAAGTAGCAATTTGCGAATGTGAAGCTTGATTTGTGGTGCACTCACACAAATCTTTCCAGTACTCCCAACCTAGGGGCTTGTACACACGTGTACCCGCTCCAATGGAATTGGTATCATGGGGTCCCACTTAGTATCCTTTTTGTGACAATCAGGGGCTGCACTTTGGTTGCAAGAAAGGATGCCATTTTCCCACTGTAGGCTTCCCTTTTACATCTTCTGAGAGTGGGTACAATACAAGCATGTCTATTTTGCATCTGCACCTGTATCACAACCATGCAAGCACTTGAGGGTCTTCAAATCACCAGCTAGATGCCATTCAACTTGAAACGTTCCATGCCCATCCACAATTAATGTTTTCCTTGCCTCTTGTCTTCGAATAATTGACGGGATGCCGGTTCTCTCCAAAACCCACTTCAATGTCTCATGGCACTCCTTTGGGGTCTCAAAGCCTGCAAGCCACCATACGTCCTTCTGGACTGAGAAACCCTGCTCAATTTCCTCATCCCCTTGAGCAAAATGCAAGGCGTCATTCATAATACAAATGCTCACCCTCTCTAGCTTGTGCTCTTTACCCAACTGAGCTTCATCCATTTTTATAACAAATACTAGCTTGCCATCTGTACAATGAAAGAGAAATTCAGTAAGGATATAGAAATCAGAAGAAATAAAGTTGAATTTGAAGAGGGAATTTCTCTTACCTTCTTCTCTCATCCCATAGAATTTGACCATGGCTCTCTGCAAATTCTCTACATCCACGTAAACATTATTAAAAGCACTCATCTCAAACATTTGGATGCCATATTTCTTTTTACTCTTCCAAGTCATTGTGCCACTTATACAATGGTATCCTCCAAGCTTTTCTCTAGCACATTGGTTTGTTTCTTGACGTGCAATCCTTACAGACCACAGTGTTAGCAATGGCATTGTAGATATCTTATACTTTTCCTCCATAGCAGACTTAGAAATTTTAAAAATAGAGTTGTAAGCTTCACGACTTACACCAACAGCATCACAAGCTCCAAGCACCTCCTTTGCTTGGACAAGGCCCTTGAAATCCTTCATTACCTCTCTAGCAACTTGTTTACATAGCCCTTTTGTTCGAGGGTCCTTCAACACTTACATGACATCACTTGGCTTTATTAAAATTCTTAGAACATATGAAGGATCACTATCATCCATTTCCATTGTTCCCATCACATCCTCCCTGAAATTCCTAAAGTAGAGTACAAATGAGTCTTAGTGGAAAGAATGCAACACCACAAATATTTTGGGGTAAGAAATTTCATTGAACTAAACAAACCATTCTCAGACATTGGCTATACAAGCAAGCGAGGTGTAGAGAGCCCAAGCAGAAGAACTTGCACATTTGGGAAATTTTACTATTGTGGTAATGCATAATAGTATGTAGGATCTCCAATTGCAAAACAAAGAACTTAGTGACAAAGCACATGCACTGGACTTGGAGCGACATGAATTGGAAGAATCAATCCAGAAGCTTGCTAAAAGCAAACAAGATTTGGAAAGGTATATCTATGGCCAAGTTCAACATGCTATGGAGAAGGAATGAGAGAAGTCGATAGAATGAGTACAAAAGTTGAAGGGAACACCTTTGGGATGAAAGGAGAGGAAAAGACAATTGCAATCTATGGATGCATTGTCAACCAATAGTGGTGCCCGAAAGAGGAGAATAACTTTTTGTAGCAGTATCTGATTCAAGATCTGATTACATAAGAACGTGTGTCTTGAAGAGAGCTTCGCGCTGATATAAATTTCATTACAATCAGACTACCGAGCAGAAAGTTATGAGCAAAATACTAACAGGGGGTCAAACTGTCATGAAAACTACCCTCCACCCAGGCTAATTTCGCCTGAGCAGGATGCTCCCTCAAGACTCCACCTTCATCAACGATCCACCCCTCATAGATTTTGCCTAGAAGAGGGGAAGAAGTTTGCATAGTGGCTCGGGAAACAAATGGACCATGTGTGCACAGTGAGCAGCCGAATAGAAAGAACTTTTAAGGCTTTGAAAGAAAGAAAAGGGAAGAGACACTCAAGAGAGAGAGAACCTGAAGTGACCTTCATTACAAATAGAGTGAGAATCCACCTCAACACTACAAACACAAGGGAGAAGAAGAGGTTTCATACATACAAGAGGGAGCGGAAGCTCCAAGACTACTCATAGAGAGAGAGTAAACTAGAGAGAGAAGGACTCAAGAGTCTACATAAGAGAATATCTACAAGAGGAAGAGAAGGCTCATGGAAGAGGCTTGGGGAGACTAGAGCTACAGCAACATGAGGCCTAATGGTGGAAGAGATTCTGATGAACAAGGGAGAGGAGGGTTCCTTTTATAGAGATTTTGTTACCCTCCTTCACCCATTTACAATTGCTGCCTGTAGATTCCTTTCCCCATCAATCACATAAGCACGTATGTCACCATCCATGTCCTTTTTGGCTACTCTTGCCATGTGTCCCATCAAAAGTTGCTCAAGACTCTTAAAATATTGAGAAAGTCAAGAGTCTCCTCACATGGAGCCCATAGGGATCCTCTCTTTTCCACATGTCCACATCCTCCTTATTCCACATAGGAGTTCTAGAAGGATTCCTCTTGACTTCACGCTCCTCCACATGCCTTCCACACGCTTGGCATGTGGCCTCTCATATATTATTGGAGTACCATCCAAGAAAGGTTGCAATGCAAGTCTTTCTGGTGGTTTTTGGGCTGAGGCAATGGAGACTGCAGTGCATGTAATCAATAGATCATCTAGTAAGAGTTTGGATGGTGGTATTTCTGAAGAGGCATGGAGTGGAAAGAAGCCCTCTTACTCTCATTTGCGTATATTTGGGTGTGAGGCATATGCACATGTGCCAAAAGAGCTTCGAAAGAAGCTAGATCCTAAGTCTAGGAAATGCATCTTTCTGGGTTATGGTGAAAGTGGAGAGATGGGCTATCATCTCTGGGATCTAGAAGCAAAGAAGATCATATGCAGCCATGATGTAGTCTTCAATGAGAAGAAGATGCATAAGGCACCCATGAGGGATGTGGAAATGAGGAGAATCACTTTCCAGGATGTGAATCCACCTGCATATGTTGATAGATAGCAAGCTGTCCATGCACCAAATGTGCAAGAAATGGTACCACCAAGTACTCCCATAGGTATAAAATCAAGGGTAGATGATGGATCATCTATTGCTAGAAATGATGAGCCAAATGTTGATGATATGCAGGTGGGACAGCAAGCTGAAATGCTCTTGAGAAAATCATCTAGAGTGTCTAGACTGCCTGATAGGTCTGTTCTAGGAGTAAACTATGTGATGCTTACTGATTGCGAGGAGACTTCTTGCTACAGAGAGGCTATGATGCGTGAGGATCAACGCAAGTGGGAGTATGCTATGCAATCAGAGATGAGTTCACTTATGAAGAATAAGACTTGGGACTTGGTTGAATTCTTCAGCATGGTCCATTTTTGTTAGTTTTCTCTGCTATCATAGCCTTCTTTTGTGTAGGTGAAGCTGACATTTGTGAGGTTGAGGACTGCACCTCAAGATTCTTAGGAGAAGCTCGAAGAGTTAGCACCTCATGCTTGAGCTCACTCTTCGAGGATGAGGCCATTACTATAGTAATGTGAGGTTCCTCTAGAATTGGCTTCAATGTTTGTCGGTGAAGATGGACCGTTGTTGAGTGAGTCTTCCATAAGAAACTCAAAACACAAGTAGGTGATAGTCTTGTTCAAGGTCCTATGATCAACTTCCACCTTAGAATCCTCCACTATAGAGTCTGTCTCCACCATCTTACTAGATCCTCCCACTTTTCTCGATGTCATCTCCTTTTCCAGCTCTACAAATTTTGTTCCCAATCCACTTGGTGCTCCAGTAAGCATCAACATTGGAGTTGATCCTTCAAGTTTTGGAGTTATAGGCCACCCTACCTCCCCAAACTCTAACCGATGCCAAATAATGCATAGGTGTAGGTCAAGCTTACAATGAGCTTGATGGGCCACACACACCCCCTTCAGTTGCTTGTCAAAGGTCTTCGTGAAGATGCCCAACCAATTGATTTGGACCTTATCCTCATATGCAACAAAAGTGCTTTAGCCACAACCTTTCAAGGAATATATCTTGGACTCTTCGTCGTTAGTTTAATGTGCCCCTTCCGAAACCTATAGAAAGGTTAAGAATCGACATCTTTGGCATTGTTGATTAGATAGCCTTGCAACCAGTGGAAGGTGCAAATCCTTGATCCTTCTAATTCAGGTCACTGAGTTCGGTGTGGCCATCCTCCTCATTGATCTCTTTTAAGAATCTCATAAGGAACACCTCGAATATTTGCTACCAATCCTTAAAATAGCCAATAGGAAATTTGTTAGAGATATCTCAGCCAGTATGCACAAAAAGTAATTCATATATTCCTCCTCTATCATTGATATGGTGAACCGAAAAGAAATTATTGAAGTGTTCATAAGGATCTTCATCTGAACATTCCCCTTGAAATCTTAGAATTTGACCTTTGATTAGAGTATTCGGTTTGACCTTGATAGTAGGCAATTTGGGTTTTTTTGGTACTTCTTTGGCTCAGGTTACATCTTCATGGTCATACTCTACTATATGGACATGCTTGTGGCAATGTTCCTTTGTCATGGAAGAAGTTGGCACTCATCCGCTAGCTGGAACGTTTAGTAGTACTAGTCTTGGCCTCTAATGATGCATATGGATGCTTCCTTGTACGAGGGTTGGAATCAATGTTCAATGTCTAAATGATGGATCAAAACTAATTGTCCTTCATCCTAAATCAAGATGATTGTCATAATGCACCACAATTATGACTTTGTACTTGTGCAAAACTTAGTGTTTGATATTTTGATGGTGGAGCAGGGCTGATTGTCCTTCATCCCAATAGCAACGGTCATCATGATGCCCCAATTTTATGGCTTTGCTTGGAGTATATTAAGGGTGCCACTATTTTGCTTCTAACACGTGTGTTAACCTCTATCATTGTTCTTTGTTGGAAGCATGTATAGCTTCAAATTTAGATTCATAATGTCGAGTTTGAGAACAATGCTCAGAGCTTGTTGGTCTACATTGTGACCTACTCGACTCTTTAGAATGGAAACTCTTTATGGATGACTGCTCAAAATCTTCTTGTGAGTGCCTTAGAAGTTCCTATCTATTGAAATGCTCAAGTCATCTTGGATGTATACTTGCAATTGGATTGCTTTTGGTGTTCATATGATTATCTTGGAACAAATCTTCTTTGCTTGCCACCCCACCTATTCCGTGTCTATCCCAAGCTCCTGTCCTGAGCTCATCATCTGGAGGAAGTTCTCTAGATCCTCTTTCCAATTCCATTGGCCATTATGTACTGCCTTCAAATTCATGGTAGCTTCATGATCTTCCATATTCTACCAACCTCTATGACCTCTTCATAGGTATTCTTCTCATCATAGTGTAATTTTCTCTCCTCACTGAGCGCATGATGTGAGACATTCTTTCAACAAGAAAATGATATGTAGAGCCAATTGAGAGCACTCTTCAATCTAGTTTTTGGTCACAAAATAAGCTTGCAAGATGCTGATAGCCTTAGACCACCTTTAGAGAAGATGTTTGTAGTAATTTGGTAAATTGTAGCAGTTTAAACTCAGCATGGGTGAGAATATATTGTTGCTGGTGTAAATTGTACACTTGATTCTATAGAATTCTACACTCAATCCACTCAATTCCCCACTCAACACTTTTAGTGGGTCACTTACCAAAAGGATAACCAAATGTTGGTGGTCTTTTTCCTATTCTCAATTTGATCAGCTAGCCACCTTTGGCCGAGTTCAATGCACAAGAGATCATAGATGATCATGCTCACTCTTGTAGTCCATGAGTTGTGTGCATGGGGTTATGAGTTGCTACAAAAACAAATGGAGAGGGAGACGTCAAAATATTAACATGGGGCAACACATCGAGAAACAAAACTATACGGAGACATGCACAAATTGACTGAGTAGAAAGAGGTAGATAATTAAAGATTACAATAGCTCATCACAATAGTTCTACTTAGATGTCAACCTAGACTCACTTTCCCTATGCCTCGACTAGTGTAGAATCTCTATGAGCCCGTGAATTAACCTAGACTCACTACTTAATATTCAAATAGTCTCATCACAATATTCTCTATATCTGCAGACACAAAATAGTCTTGTCTCTCCCAGTTAATCCTCCATCCAAATAGGAGTTTTGGACTACATAAGGGCAAGTTCACTGCCTTTTAAAACTATTCTAGCTAGCTTCATGGACTACACTCCACTATTGGTTGATGTTGTTGGATTCTTGCCTTCTCCCAAAATATGTGGGTCTCTTCCTTGTCAGAATTATCTAGACCTTTTTTGCTTCCAAATCGTCCACCAAGTCAACTCAAGAAGTTGAGTTCTGTGTGCCAAGTTTACCATCTATGAGTCTCCTGTTAATAGGGGTTAACACGTTTCACCAAGGATGACCTCAAAAGAGCTCTTTTGTGCTATTTTCACTTGACATCCTATCCTCAAATACTCAGATCATGTCATTGAAATCTCTATATAAGATATAGTTACCTAATGGTAGCCATTTGTGGCACAAGCATATAAGCATGACTCCTTTTTTTCTCTTAGAAATAATCAGCAAGATTTACTTGCTATCATGGAATGTTTGGCTTTGTTTGGCCTCAAGGCTGCAGGCTTGCACGAGGGGTTTGCAAATTGATTTTAAAGAATCTTGAGCTTTTTCTACTCTTTTCAAAACAATGGCATAATTAATCAAAGCTTTCATTTTTAAAGATCCATTGATACATGTACTTGAGCGTAATTTCATATATATAATTGACGACATTTGGCACCCATCTTCAATATAGGTGGTTTTTCATCCAGATCGTCGTTCTGATCCAAGATGGTGGTACATGATCCAAGTTGCACCACGAAGTAAGCAAATTTTTGAAGATAGAGATGTGGATATGGAGATGCCATACCAATGCCGGATCCAATTGATCCCGATGAATCTAGCGAAGAAGATGAAGATCACAATATGAGCCAAGAGGAAGATGCGCAAAATGAATGCCGTCAAAGAGTCAAAGGGGATAGAAGACCTCAACTCTACAAACATGGCTTCATTGGAAGAATTGGGAAGCTCTTTTAATGTTAGGGTTATGATTTAACATAAACGTGACTTAAAGTAGAGCATTCCCAATGCTTCTCTCACTTTATTCCAACCCTTATCCTTATCATAGCGAACACATCATGCCTTAGTGCACTTGTATTCTTCCATCCTAGTCCTTCCACAAACACTCATATTTCTTACATCCTAGTCCTTCTAATTAACTCGTATTCGTCTTTCACTTTACATCTTCCCTCACTTTCTATCAGCTATCGCTCCCTCGCTCTCCTTCTCCCACTTTCCCTCTAAGACAATGACTAGTTACTACCCGACTTCATTTACTGAACTCAAATTTTGTCTTAGATCCCTTTTGTATGGACCAATAAAGGGAAAATCATTTGAGGAGGATATGTTATGCACATGGTTGCTTGATTTAAACTCAGCAGAAGAGGTGAATATCCCTAGCTTTCTTTTTCACTTCTTTTAATCACGTACTTCTTATGCTAACGAGTTAAATTTTCGTACAGGATATGGCGGTGGCTAGAAGCTGTATTGAAAAAAATGGTGAAGATAAGGAAAGCCAAGAGAGAAAAGAAGAGTTATTGAATGCTTACAAGTCGGCAGAAGATTCGAAACAGGTTGTGAGGAGAGTCTGTGAGGAGATTTGCGATGCCAGCCCTGGTTACGCATGGCCTGCAGGTTTAAAGTCTGCTTGTTTTCATGAAGCCAATGCCATAGTAGGCACTTTTGAGGACATATGCTAGACTCTCTAATGACTTAATAGTCAAGTGATGGAAATTTAATTCCATAGAAATTTAATTCCATAGAGACTTATGTGTTTTTTCTAAAGTAACTGTAATAAACAAGAAATGAAACTACAGTTCCACAAAGACTTTTTAGCTCTTTAATGTAAAGTTGTAATAGACAAGAGAGACAAAGATGAGATCTTCTAGGCTGAGCTAATGAAAGGTGTTTTTTAACATCATATGGCTTTGAGTTATATGATCTACTTCTTGTACAAATGTGTCATGCTTTTTTTTAAATGTACTCTAGTTTTAATAACATGTCATGCCATTTTTTCTAATTTGATTTTTTTAAATCTGACTTTTTGTCTCTTTTAACAATGTGATGTCCTCTTTTTTTAATGTACTCTAGTTTTAATAACATGTCACGTCATTTTTTCTAATTTGATTTTTTAAAATCTTACTTTTTGACTCAAAGTTTTGTTTTGTAAGAGCCTCTTTTTTTTAAATGCTTTATCCAAAATTATCTCACAAAACAAATTTGGACAGTCCACGAGTTCAAAATTAATGAAATAGGTGTTATTGGGAGATATCCCATAGACATTATGACTTTTTAAAGTCTAGTGTCACACTATATAGTGTTGTACTTGTCTATTGTCTTAACACATCAGTAAACATCAAGCTATCAATACATTGTGAGTATTTTGTTTATTGCCTTGCGATTGTACTTTCTTTCCTTTCCATATTGCCTTTCACTATGCTTTCCATATTTCCATTCTGTTCCTAGCTAGCTACCATGTCCCTTCAATTTACCACTTTAAAGCTCTCATTGCAAGTTTGTATAGGGTCCTTCTTCCTTCACATTGGGTGTGTCATGATGCTAACCAAGTGAGACTAATCTATAAGACTCTTCCTTGCTAGCTACATTAGTTGTCCATTATAACTACAAGTTGTTGCCTAAGAAAATGGTGTTATTATGGCCATTTCTTTCACCAAGGATAACTTAAAGGTTAACCATTAAAAAAAGAATTTAATGCATGTAACTAAGTAAATGTGAATAAATAAAGTAATATTAATTAAATACAAGTTATCTTGTATTGACAAGGGCCATTAAGTGAATGATTAAACCATGGTCAAGGGTTATTTTTAAATTCTTATACCGTTGGAGGAGGAAAAAATAATACATAATGCACTCATATAAGGAATGAACTGTAATGAAAGTAACACGAATTAAAAATAATAATTCTATATGTATATATAAATATAAATAAATATATATATAAAGTAAAAAAAGAAGATACTTAGTCCCAACGACACCATGCAGGGAGGAAAGACGGGCCACACTGCAAATGTGAGTGAGTTGGGAGCTGAGAGGCAAAGGTGATGGAAAACCCGTGAAGGTAGGAAACTGAGTTGGCTGGCATCAACAGAATATATGCATCGTAGGGAACTTCCACTCGGGCCAGATACCAAGTGCGCAACGACGTAGAAGTAATCCAGCAAAACTACCTAGCAATATAATGAAGGTCGTTGTAAAAGAGCGACAGTAGAAATGCATAGTCGTTGATGAAGTACGTAGACAAGAGATAAGGTAGAAAGAAGGCCGCCGTATACAAGACTGCATAGCTAAGCTTATAGAAAAGCTGCGAATAGCTACAAGGCAAGTTACCGCCCATGTACAGCCAGAGGAGAGCACGTCATGTAGTTACGTAATTGGTTGTGGAAAACTTCTACATAAGGCAACAGAGGCTCCAAGGAGGGCTAAAATGCCTCAGTAAGCTGCAGTCACAAGCGATAAGTAAAAGGGTGCTTACGTATCATATAGCCTGAGCTCACAAGGTCGCCATGAGCAGGCTAGTTAAGTGAGCATGAGCAGGCTGGTAGGGAGAGGCCAAGGCAGCTTCAAGGCAGTTACACGGCCCTCCATCAATCCTCAAGGAAATCACATAGTATGACAACAAAATGACGACGTGTGTTAATCTCACGGAAAATCACGATGCAGAGCCATGGCCGGAAGCTCAAGACAAAAGTTGTAAAAGCGATCATGACTCCCAGGCCCAAGTCGAGAAGCCAAAGTGTCATGATACGATCGCAACATAAGAGAAGCACGAAAATAAGTGAGGGGTGGAGTTGGTAAGCCAGAGTGTGAGGCAATGAATAAGGTGCCAGCGAGGAGAAATGGAGTACCTTAGCTTGAAAGGAGGCCGTAGTCTTGCGAAGCAATGGTAGGAGTCAAGACTAAATGCACATGGAGAAGCCGCCAAGGGAGAGCTGGTAGAGGAGTGGATAGTGAGACCTTCAGCTAAAAGTGCAAAGGAGCAACAATTCAAGCTCTTAAATAGAGCTGATGAGCAGACAAGAATCACCGCGATATGAACCACCGTTAGATAGTGTGCTATCACTTTTTTTTATTTTTTATTTTTTGATGATTATCTTGTAAGGAGGAGGATAACGGTCACGAGAATATGGGGGCGATGTATAAGAGCATAATGGGGGAAAGGGGGGAAGGAGGAGCAGGTTGAATGAGCGTATGCACCAATGAATGAGCGTATGCACCATCAGTAAAGGCATAGTGGGGTGTGAGTGTTTATGAGTTTGTGTGTATGTTTGTGTAAATATGGGGGACAAGGGAACATAAGGTTTTAATTAACGCCCGTATAAAGCCATGCATGAATAAAATTGGTGAATCAAGGGTTAATAACCTTAGGGGGGGGAAATACATTACATAAGGGGGGGAAAGAAAAAGGGGGGGGGGGAGTTTGAGTAAATAGGGGATACAAAATTAAAGGTAAATAATACACTAATACTTAAAGTGTTAGGGGGATTTAATTAAGTCCAAAATACAACATTGACCTATTAGCAATTATTAGTGTTACGGGGATATAATAAAGTCAATAAATTACAAGGTTAACATATTTATTGATAAATTGTGTGATAAAAGCGAGAAACAATGGATCAAATTGTATAATTTGTGTATGTGTGTGTGTGTGTGATAGTAAAAGTGAGATACATTAATAATAAAATTTATGTGTATGTGTGTGTGGAGGCCCCGAAGAATTAAAAAAGTTAGAAGATTTTTTTATCAAGAATATAATTGAGGATAAGGAGAGGGAAAAAGGTCAAAAGAAAAAAGAAAGGAAGTTATCAATTATTTATACCATATATATATATATATATCTTTTTTTTTTAAATTTATTTATGCACCCATATATACATATCATGCCAATAAATAAATAGACATGGGAGGGGTATGGAAGGGGGGGAACAATAATTAAATTTAAAGAAATTATATATTCTAAATGAAAGGGGAGGGTAAGGCTTAATTAAATTTACATAATTATAAACAGTCTAAGAAATATAATTATAAATTATTTATAATTATAAACATAATTATGAAAAGTTATTTGTATTAATAAGAAGCTTTCATGGGGGTTTATTTTGTGTAACTCATAAGTGGGAAGTGAGGGTAGGGGTGTGGGGATAAATAATATAAGGGTACATATTCTACCAAAGAAAGGAAATTTGTGTGTGTGGTGTTATGGATAAAATTGTCTAAGGAAAAAGGCATTAATATGTATGTGTGTTTGTATATGTGGCAATAGTATAATAAAATATAGTGTGCATAGGGCCCAAGGTTGAGGTGGCAGGGCATGACCATGTGCCACCCTTCCATGTAAGAGGACCCATAAGGTGTGTTGTACATAATCCATGATAGTAATATTATAAAATGTAAGGTGGCATGGCTCCTCCATGTGCCACCCCTCCACCTAGGCTGCATTTAGTGAGATATGGCCCAAAGTCCATGGGAGAAGCAATATAAACTAGGTGGAGGTGGATATTATATTCAGTTATTCCCGCCATATGGGATAGGCCCATGTGGGGGAGGTATAGAGGGTCCAAGAGAGCAAGTTAAATAATGGGGAAAGTAGGACGAGGTGGCAAAATTCCTTGTGCCAACCCTCCACTTGTCCTCCTAGAGGTTTGAACATATTATCAAATTGAAAAGAGACCAAGGGAGTATCATCATAGACTTGAGATATGGGGCTTGATTTATGTGGAAAATTGAGGCAAAGGGTTGTCGCACACAATTGAGAGTGCGTAACCGCCTAGCCCACATGGGAGACTTTTCCACACACACCATGCATGTGGGAGGATACATTAATCGGGAGAGACTCCCTCTTTTGGCTATAAAAGGAAGGGGCTATTTCTTGATGAGACACGCTCATTCTTGTAAAACCACCTAGCTAGTATTTTGATATTTCCCTCTCATCCCTTCTTTCAAATAAAGTATGGTTCTCTTCCCTTGATGTCTCCATCTCTACATTCCTCCTCCTATCATGTATATGCTTCTCGTCCCCCTCTCCTTTTCCCCTTGTGTCATAGTCTCCCTCTTCCTTCCCTCCACTTCTAATTCCTTTTTCCCTCCTATGACAACCGTTCGTCCTCATGATCTCCTTTTCTCTATGGCCCTTGAGCGTCGCCATGCTTAGCCTCTAGCCTCTGGTCTCGATTTCTTTTCCGGCTAATAGAATTGGTGTGGCTGCTGGGATACGAATCTCCACGGCTAGTGGCGAATCTTCTACTCGTACTGGTTAAATCTACAAAACTATACCATCTGTGGTCCTTCTAAGCTACTGCGCACGCATTCGATTCGCGCGTCTCCTGTGTTTGACCGTGCGACAGTTTTCTGGGCTGCTACAACTTCTGGTCACGGACAGTTTTCTCACTTCGCCCGTCTACTGTGTTCACTCGTGCGACAGTTTTCTGGGCTGTTGCAACTTCTGGTTGCGGACAGTTTTCTCACTTCGCCCGTCTACTGCGTTCACCCACGCGACAGTTCTCTGGACTGCTGCGGCTTCTGGTCGCGGACAGTTTTCTGAGTTTCTGCAAAACTGCAACAGCAGATCCCGCGCCCCCCTCTCTCTTCTCTTTCTCTTCTCCTTCTCCTCTCCTCTCCTCTCTTTTTATTAAAGAGTAGGATTTGAACCCAAGACCTCCCCCTTCACAAAAGAAAGACTTATCATTGGGCCAACAAGTTGGAAGTGGTAAAAATGTAATGATTTTTGTTCATATATTGAAATCGCGAGAACTGTAACTCTCTAACCGCAGGGAGTTTGCTCTTGCTGTAAAAAGCAAAAATACTTCATTTTATGTGCTCAACCCACATCTCTTGCTAGATCGCCGGTTCAGAACTTCTCCAAGCTCACTTCATGGATGCACGTCACACGAGGAGGGTGGACATTTATGTCACTTCTCGATGCGTTTAAGGAATTGGTGCCTGGTCCTCTGCACCTTATGGCTACCAATGCACGAGATGTATTCCTTGATCTTCATGTCGACCTTCAACGGCTGATTGTCTATAGTGCATGGAGATGACGGGTGGAATGATACACTGTGGATGATTCATGGTGAAGAACTACTGATACGCTGGGAGAATTTTGATTTTACTTCTACTCATTGTGCGGTGATCGAACTACTTGTTGCTTCAGAGGTAATTAAAACGGTGTCCTTCATCGAAGGGTGGGATGCTCCCCAAGCTTGGGGGGAGATTTGGCGCATCTGCTTGTTGATTCCTGTGGATAAGCTCGTCCTGAATGGTTTATTCTCAATCTCACTACAAAGGTTTCTAGGCCTCGGCTATGGTTGGTAATGTTTCAACCAAGGAATCCATTTGTACCTAATCAACCTTTTGTGCCTCATTTCGAGCTTCAAATTGTAATTCTTTTTGGTCTTAAGATAAACTATCAACAAAGGATTGCAAGTTTATTTGGTGCTGAACGTTTGGCTCAAGTGTTGAATTCTCCCCACCCTCTCCTCCTACCTATCTGGGACTATCGAGAAACTTGGGATGTCCGAATTTTAGTCTTGGTGTGATGACATCTTGGATTCTTCAATTTGATGGAGCTTACAAACCTTCGACCAAGGCAGCTGGCGTGGGTGTGAAGCTCACTTCACCGGGTAGTGAGGAGTATTGTTACAGCAAGTCTTCACCCGCAAGTACTTGCAATCAAGCTGAGTACTCGGCGCTCATTTTTGGGCTACAAAAGGCACAAGAACATCATGCCAAGCAATTGGAGGTGCAAGGAGATTCTCAACTAGTGTGTGAACAAGTTAGTGGAAGGTGGAAGGTGCGGAGCAAAGGCTTGGTTCCACGACATCAATAAGCATTGGAACTTTGCAACCAATTTGAAGAGGTAAAAATTCAGCATATCCCTCGAGCTCGAAATGTTGTTGCTGATTTCTTGGCACGTGAAGCTTATACTTCAATCACACATGACGCGAGTGGAAGCACCACCCCAACAAAGCCGCAAGCCACGAAGGAGGGTGATCATTTGTAAGGAATGCAAAGGTTGCGGTCATCATGAGACTAAGTGTTGGGCATACTTGATACGAGTTCACCGACTTCGAAAAATCATCAGAAAGGTCCTCAAGGACATTGCTCAGAAGAAGGATGCCAGACCGCACACCCCTTGAAGAAATAGCATGGTGACTACAAGAACTGGAAGAAGCTGAAGGTGATGTGCAAGCTCTCCAACTATTGACATTTATCATGGCATTCTTGTTTGCCTTGATGAACAACCTCATGCAACGCCGCGCCTCTAACCCTCGCTTGTAAAGATCGATGTGATATCATGAGGGTTGGTCCTTTTAAGATTGTCTATGTGCTATTCTATGCTCAAGATTCTTCTCGTGTAGTATTTCATACTACACCAGTCACACCCTACCCTGCCTATGTGTGCTTTGTGGATGTATCTTCACTCGATTTTCAGTTCAAGCTTCCTCTTACTATTGTTTGTCCATAGATAAGCCTCTCTTTTCCATCTTCCAAGCATGGCTGACATTCCCGTGTGTTGTGGACGGGTGGAAGAAAATCCAAATGAGTATCTTGTGGCCTTCAAGCGCCGTTGTGTTTCTCTCAACTTTCTTACTGAAGACAGATGGCTGTTGGTTCTTCCCACATTTCTAGAGGGTTTGGCTCAAGTGTGGTATGAGAAGCAAGCCGAAGACGTTCGCCAAAGCTGGCTAAGGTTGACAGCAGCGATGATTGAGTATTTTAGCAAAGAAGAGGAGCCTCAAAGAAGACGATTGTCCCTCTACAACCCCCTCAATTCCTGCAACAACAACCTGGGGGGTCTAACTCAGGGGCATACCCCCACCCCTCATCAGGGATGTATCCACCGCCTCCACCTCAAATGTATGGTCCTCCCTTAGATGCTTACCCTCAACAAGGTGGATATCCTCACCCTCCGCCTCGAAGATTTCCCAGCCTCGCCCATGAGCCCCCCTCCTCTCTACTCCCATGGCCCCTCCAGCTAAAGAGGGCCCCCCTGCAACAGAACTTGGAGTCAATGACCTAGCCAAGGCCCTGAATGATCTTCGGATTGAGATGGTGGGCATCAGGAATCAAGCCGACCGCCCTCCAAGAGACTGTGCTAATGTTGTATGCTACGAGTGCCACCAGAAGGGTCATTATCGCACAGAATGCCCCAATATTCCAAGGGTGAATCTTCTAAGTGAGTCGGGCACTGAGGATACTGATGTAGAGATCCTTGACCTCGGGAAAAGAAGTCGTGCCACCTCGGACCCCTCTCCAAACCCTGGGCAGGAAGAAGGTGTCCTTCTCAGAGCCCTCAGATGCTGAGATGGCAGACCCACCAATAGAGAAGACTAAAAGATCTCGCAGGAGTAAGTGGTCACCCTCGGATTTTCCTATCGGCTCAGGGCAAGAGGACTATTTGGTCGTTTAGGACCTTGCTCATCAGTCTTTGAGCATCACACTCCTTCAACTAATAGCATTAAGCCCTAAGGTGAGACGTGAGCTGCAGCAAGGTCTCTCAACAAGGAAGAGCAAGAAAAAGGGAAAGGTACGAGAGGTATCTTCTATCTCTGAAGAAATTGATCGGCACCCACATACAGTAGATGTCATCATAGATAATTGCCGTGTCAAAAATGTGTGCGTTGATGGGGGAGCTGCATGTAATATCATGGTGCCCCGAATCATGAAGAAATTGAAATTGAAATGTACAAGGCGTTCCTCCACTCGAATCAAGGTAGCAGATGGTCGACGACTTGCCACCATGGGAGTCATTGAGGATTTGCCCATCACTGTCAATGGGTTGACCACCACTGTCAATTTCTATGTAATGGACATTGAAGATATAGGCAGAAGTTACCCAGCCATACTCGGGAGACCATGGTTGAGAAAGAGTGATGCAGTCAGCTATTGGAAGACAGGACACATGTCTTTTGGTGCTTCCAAGGAGAAGATCCCGGTGCAACCTGGTGCCATGGAACCAGAAGAAGAAGAGGAGCATGACAGTGATACTCTCTCATCCTCAGTGTCTGAGTCCATGGAAGAATCAGACGGGGGGGAGGAATTCTCAGAGGAGGAAGTTTACATGATGGGGGTGTCTCCGACCCTGCCACCTGCAGAAAAGATAATAGCTAGTCCTCAACAGATCGAATCAATGCTTTCTCCAGACCTCACTCCAAGTGAGAAAGATGAGTTTCTCAAAATATTCAAAGATTTTCCTGACCTCTTTGCTGTGAAGATTGTGGGAGAGAGGGAAGGAGTCTCACTTGCGGCTTTCTCACATGCACAATGGGGGAATACACACAAAGGTGGAGGTTGAAAACAGTTTTCCTCTTCTTAGTTGTGAAAGCCAAAAGAACTCTAGTACAAAGAAATAGAAGAACCCTATATGTGGGTCTCAAA
Source organism: Dipteris shenzhenensis (assembly GCF_047967505.1). Classification (NCBI taxonomy): domain Eukaryota; kingdom Viridiplantae; phylum Streptophyta; class Polypodiopsida; order Gleicheniales; family Dipteridaceae; genus Dipteris; species Dipteris shenzhenensis. The sequence continues at coordinate 15,438,296 of NC_141615.1, forward strand.
CCAAACTCAACTAACTAAGGTGGCATACTAACTGAGCCACAAACTAGAGTAGATAAGGATAGCTATCATCCAGCTATTATTCGTGGCGGTGTACCAACCGCATCTCCAGCTAACAAGTCGGTGACATAAATACACAACGGTCACCCTAGCATATCGCGAGTGGAGCTCGATATCTCAACACTCCCCCTCGAGCTCAATCCCAATTCCTGCACACCAAGTAGGTCTCTGAACTTGCGCAGCTTCTCTGCGCCCAATGCTTTCGTGAATATGTCAGCTACCTGATCCTCTGTGCTGACATAAACTAGATCAATAAGACCTAGTAAAACATTCTCCCGCACATAGTGATAATGCACCTCAATGTGCTTTGTTCTAGCATGAAAGACTGGGTTCTTTGCCAAGTGTATGCTGCTCATGTTGTCACAATAAATGCCCCTGTACTCAGCCTCTGTGCTCGACAAGGCAACTGTAGGCTGTTTCTTGCTGCTCCAAGTGACTGCAGCACTCCCAAAAGAGAACACATACCCACTGGTAGATCGTCTATCAGAAATACTACCAGCCCAATCAGCATTAGTATATCCATGCAACTGTATCTGAACCCCAGCCTCATAAAATAGTCCATACTGCAATTTGGACTTCACATACTTGAGTATGCGTCTAGCCGCATCCAAATGCGGTTTCCTTGGAGCCTGCATAAACTGACTTACCAACCCAACAGCATAGCTCAAATCTGGCCTGGTAATAGTCATGTAAATCAAACTTCCTACTATGCGTCTGTACATAGTAGGGTCTTCCAGAAGCTCACCTGCATCTGCGCTCAGCTTCACATTCTGCTCCAAAGGAACTGAAATAGGCTTACAGCTTGTCATCCCATATTTGGACAGCATGTCCAATCCATACTGCCTCTGTAAGAGCTGTATCCCACTTGGTGATCTAATCACCTCAATGCCCAAGAAATAACACAGCTCTCCCAAATCCTTCATCTCAAACTTTTGCCTCAATAGCATTTTCACATGAAGGATATCTTCATCACTATCACCTGTGATGATCAAATCATCAACATAAATGACCAGCAGCATAATCCCTTTCTCTGTTTTTCTCACATAGAGTGAGAAATCTGCCTTGGAAATCTGAAAGCCAATAGTGACAAGATACTGTCCTATCTTGTCAGACCATGCTCTAGGTGCTTGCTTCAAGCCATACAAGGCTTTCTTCAACCTGCAAACAAACTCAGGATGAATAGCATGAACATAACCTGCTGGCTGCTCCATAAAGACCTCTTCTTGCAAATCACCATGCAAGAAGGCATTCTTTACATCCATCTGATGTAAAGACCATCCCTTTGATGCAGCCATAGCAATGGCTGCTCTTACGGTTGCCATCCTTGCAACCGGGCTGAAAGTTTCTTCATAATCAATGCCATATGTGTGTGCATACCCCTTGACAGCTAATCTTGCCTTGTATCTATTCACAGAACCATCTGCATTGTGCTTGATCTTATAAACCCATTTACAGCCAATTGCATTCTTGCCTTTAGGCAAAGGCACCAATTCCCATGTAGCATTAGCATCCAAGGCATCCATTTCTTCATCCATGGCTTTCTCCCATTTTTCATTTCCCATGGCTTGCTCAAAAGAAGTGGGTTCTGGTTCCTGTATCACTTTGACCATATAGGCATAGTGAATGGCTGTAAATCCATCATATTTCAGCCTATCCACAGGATACCTAACCCTGGTAGACCTGCGCAAAATAGGCTCACTTCCAGGTGCTCTCAAAACATCCCTGGTCTTCCTTACTCCAGGTGTAACAATAGAAGGAATACCCAACTCATCATCAATGCTTTGTTCTGAGCCACTAGATTCACCATCCACACAAGAGTGACCTGCATTCACATCAAACATGGGCTGATCTACCTTCTCTTTTCCTTTTCGTGATACCTGCGTACCACTCTTTGCATTGCTTTGAGGAGATTCTCTTGATCTCAATCTGCCTGTCCATGGCGAAGTATGTGAACCACTGCTAGAGGACACTCCAGGTCCACTGATATTTTGTGATTGCTGCTGTGAATTCTGTGCAGCATTACCATTTTGTGCATCTACATCAATCATCACATTTACTGGTTTATACCAGCTACTCATCTCATCAAAAACAACATCTCTGCTCACTGTGAACTTTCGTGTAGAAGGGTTATAGCATCTATACCCTTTTTGCTGCAGAGAATAACCAATAAAGACGCACTTCTTAGCTTTTGGATCCAACTTGGACCTCAACTCATCTGGCACATGGACATAGGCAATGCAACCAAAAATTTTCAAATGAGAAATATCTGGTTTCCTACCAGTATACATCTCCTCTGGCGTCATGCCATGTATTTATTGCTGTAGTGGGAGTCCTGTTCATTATATAAACTGCTGTAGCAACTGCTTCAGCCCAATAATAATCTGGTAGATCTTTTTCATTTAGCATAGCCCGAGATACCTCTCCAATATGCCTGTTTTTCCTTTCTGCAATTCCATTTTGCTGTGGGGTATGACTGCATGAATATTGCTGCTTTATACCATGCTCCTGCAAGAACCTTGCAAACTCATTTGAGAGGTACTCTCCCCCTCCATCTGACCTTAGGCATTTTATTTGCAGGCCTGTTTCTTTTTCCACCACAGCTTTGAAAGCTTTGAAGTGCCCAAACACTTCACTTTTCTTTTTCATAAAATACACCCACAGTTTTCTACTGAAGTCATCAATAAATGTGACAAAATAGTGACAGCCTCCAATAGATGCAGCTTTTGTAGTCCACACATCAGAGTGGATTAATTCCAATGGCTTTTTACTCTCTTGAACATGCCTAGGAAAAGGTTTCCTTGCCTGTTTCCCAAATTGACAGGCTTCACAAACCTTGTGCATTTCTGCAACCTTGAATTTAGGCAATCCTGCAATAATATTTTGGGCTTGCATTGATTTAAGTCGCTGTATATTAACATGACCAATGCGTTTGTGCCAGATATCAATATCTGCAACTACACCGGTCCCATGTGCAAACATTGCTGCACTCAATTCAGGCATGCCCGCATCCAACGTAAACATCCTGCCCTTCTTCTTTCCTTTTGCTATCAAGCGACCGTTATTTTTCATATCCTCAACAAAGCATCCATGAGGATTAAATCTAACCTGCAAGCCCTGCTCAACCATCTGACCAACAGAAACCAGGTTCTTGGTGATGTTCGGGACATGAAATACATCAGACAAGTATTTCTTTTTCCCATCTTGCACAGACAAAGGAATTTTGCCAATCTGCACAATAGGATGTGCAGTATCGTCACCAGTCTCCACAAATCCTGGTTTCTCCATTTTCCTTGCATCTTGCATCCATTCTGCATGACCTGTCATGTGGTTTGATGCACCTGAGTCAACATACCACACATCATTTCGTTCTTCTGCACTTGTCACAGAATTGGTCATATGCTGCACCATAAATAGATGCTCATTTCTGTCATCACCCTGCCTACTAGAAGATGCATAATTGCCTTGCTGCAATTTTCCACTCATAATGTCATTCTGCTTTTTATAGCAGTCCTTAGCCATATGACCCATTTTGCCACAATAGTAGCATTCAACATTGCTCTTTGCATTTTGGCCTCTCTGCCATCCACCACGGCCTCTTTGGCTCCCCCTGCCTCTAGAGTTACCACATCCTCCTTCATAGGACTGGTTTTCTTACGTTTGCTGCATATTCTGATTTCTACCACGGCCCGCAGATCGGCCTCCTCTACCTCTGCCTCTACCTCTGCCAGCATTTGAGTAGAAGACAGTTTCTTTTGAAGTTCCTGCTGAAGAAGATGCACCCCCATTTCTCTGCTCTTCAAAAATTAGAAGAGCAATCAACTCCTCAAAATCTGGAAATTTTTCACGGACGGCAATGGATGTCCGGAATTGTGCATAATCCTTTCCTAGACCATTCAAGGTCACAGAAACCAAATCGTCATCATCCACTGGCGACCCAATGGAAGCAAGTGCATCTGCAATTTTCTTCACTTTCATGTGGTGATCATTTATGCTCAAATGTTCTCTCTGCACATTGTGCAACTCCTGTTTGAGTTGCATTTTCCTGGCTTGCGTATTTGTGCTATACATTTTTGCCAAAGTATCCCATGCCTCCTTTGGCATATTTGCATCCTGAATATGCACAATCATGGAGTCCGAAATACTGATAGACAGCCACTACATAACTTTCCTGGCTCTCTCATGCCATCCTTTGAATGCCTGCATTTCCTGTTGACTGGGAACATTAGGAAGAACAGGTTCTTCTTCATTTCCTGTAATGAACTCCCAATAGCCTTTTCCCATCAAGAAATTCGTCATTCTAAACTTCCATGCCTAGAAGTTGTTCTTGTCAAGCTTTTTAGTGACAATCTGTGAAAGAGAATCAGATGCCATTACAGAACACTGCAAAATATTCTGTCACTGCAAAAAACACAGCTTTTGCCTCACACGGGCAGAACTGCAAAACTGACGAAAGTGGTATTTCACCACACAGTCACTTCCTAGTGACGATTTTGCATCAACAGGCAACAAGCATGAATCTGCAACTCCCAATATCTCTGCACAAAGGCATACGATGCAATTTCTGCGGCAACTTTTCACCGACCCGCAGAACAGTGGTCGCACAGCGAAAACAGGGCCTTTTTCTGAGGGCCTGCGGAGAACTTCCGTCTCCAAAACGGGCCCCAAAATGGCCTCGAATCAGAAAAATAAAGTCACTCAATTTGAAACAGTGCACTCTTGCACTTCTGGCTGTGCTACCTGCAGAGATTTGCTCCCAAACTCGAAATAGGAAAGCAACACTGGTCCTCTTACCAGGACACCACGAACTTGGCTTGCTTTCTTGAGCTCCTTACCACGAACAAGGCTCTGATACCATGTGAAGATTGTGGGAGAGAGGGAAGGAGTCTCACTTGCGGCTTTCTCACATGCACAATGGGGGAATACACACAAAGGTGGAGGCTGAAAACAGTTTTCCTCTTCTTAGTTGTGAAAGCCAAAAGAACTCTAGTACAAAGAAATAGAAGAACCCTATATGTGGGTCTCAAACCAAACTCAACTAACTAAGGTGGCATACTAACTGAGCCACAAACTAGAGTAGATAAGGATAGCTGTCATCTAGTTATTATTCGTGGCGATGTACCAACCGCATCTCCAGCTAACAAGTCGGTGACATAAATACACAACGGTCACCCTGGCATATCGCGAGTGGAGCTCGATATCTCAACATTTGCAACTAGCTACCACCACCTTCGCCATGTGACTGCCATAGAGCACAAGATAGAGCTGAAGCCTGATGCGAAGCCTGTGGCTCAGAAGTATCGGAGATTAGGGCCCCTGCAGACCGATGCTTTGCGCTCAGAGTTGCAGAAACTTGTAGAGGCTGGGTTTATTGTTCCGGTTCACAATATTGAATGGGTTTCACCAGTGGTAGTCACCCCAAAGAAAAACAACAAGTGGCGGGTCTGCATCGACTATAAGAAACTCAATGCCGCCACCAAGAGGGATCATCATCCTCTGCCCTTTCAAGACCTCATTCTTGAGAAGGTAAGTGGTCATGAGATGTATACTTTCTGTGATGGTTACTCTGGGTTTTATCAAATCAGAATTGCCGAGGAAGATGTGCTTAAAACCACATTTGCCACACCCTGGGGGACATTTGCATTCAAAGTAATGCCATTTGGCCTCACCAATGCTCCTGCTACCTTTCAAAGATTTATGCAGATGGTGTTTGCTCCTTATTTGGGGGATTTCTTGGAGGTGTTTTTAGATGATTTCTGTATATTCTCGTCACGTAAGGAGCACATCATGAAGGTTAGATTGGCCTTCCAAAGGGTCAATGATGCAAATGGCAGTCTCAACCCTGAGAAATGCACCATTGGAGCCACTCAAGGGAGGTTATTGGGACATGTTGTCTCATCCGAGGGCATCAAGCCTAAGACCCCGAGAAGGTAGAAGCCATCCTCAAGCTCTCCCCACCTACAACCAAACGTCAGGTACATTCATTTGTCAATCTAGCAGGATACTATCGCCGCTTCATTGATCAATATGCTTCTTTGACACGACCCATGACTATGCTATTAAAAGATGGGGTTGATTTCTCTTGGGATGAGGATTGTGATCATGGGTTTGCACAAATCAAGAATGCTCTGGCTTCACAACCTATTCTACGCAATCCAGACTGGTCAAAGACCTTCCATATCAATCCTAGGTTTGGTGAGTGCACTCTGGCAGGTATTCTTCTCCAGCAAGGGGAGGATCGGTTCATGTATCCCATTCGATTTGCTTCTCGACAATTGCTCGACACTGAGCGACGCTATTCAGAGGCCGACAAGCATGCCTTGTCTTTGGTGTTTTGCATTGAGAAATTTAAGCATTATGTGGCTGGAAAGTCCTTCTTTATACTCACTGGCACTGGTCTTGCAAAGCAGGTTCTTCAATCACCAAATCCGATGGACCGGTTGGCCAAATGGTTGGCAGTTCTACAAGAATATGATTTTTCTTTCAAAATTGTAAAAGGGGGTTGTTCCAACTTGAAGAATGCTTTGATTGATTTAGAGGAGTGCCTTGATGTAACCCTGGTAGCAGCCATAGAAGTTGGGGATCCTTGGTATGGTGGTATCTACAAGTTTTTGATCGCTTTCTCCTTTCCTTCAGAAAGTACTAGCTATGAGAGAAAGAAGATCCGCGGAGATAGTAGGCGCTACACCCTCCTTGATGGGGTGTTGTACCGTCAAGGCATGGATGGGGTACTAAGATGGGCCATTGATGCAGATGAAGTGCCTAAGGTATTGAAGCATTATCACGATGGATTTTGTGGAGGCCACTATGCCAGTGACTATACAGCTAAGAAGATTTTACATGCTGGATACTATTGGCCGACCTTGTTTAAGGATGTCACTTTGTATTGCAAAACCTATGAACCATGTCAATTCTTTGGTAGGAAGGATTTGCGTCCTGGGAAACATCACCCAGTGATGTCCATCCATCCATTTCAGAAGTGGGGAATAGATTTTGTCGGGCCCTTGCCCATGACTGCCTGCAAAAAGAAGTATCTTTTGGTAGCCACTTAGTATGTCACTAAGTGGGCTGCAGCTATCACCCTCCCTGCTGCAAATGGCAAGGCAGTTTCAAATTTCATATTTGAACGTATCTGCACAAGATTTGGGACACCCATGGAGATAGTCTCTGACCATGGGATCCATTCTTAAATGAAGCAGTGGAGTTACTCATGGATCACATGGGTATTGATCATCACACTTCTAGCATCTATTATCCAGCATCCATGAGTCAAACAGAGCGGACCAATGGCATCCTTTGTAAAACCATGGGAAAAATGGCCACAGGGAACATGAGCCAATGGGATCAGAAGGTCACTGAAGCCGTGTGGGCTTACAACATCACTCATAAAACATCTACAGGTCACACTCCTTTTGAGTTGGCGTATGGTACTGAGGCAGTTTTACCACTAGAGATAGAGATTCCGGCCTTGAGATTGGCACAGGAACAGAGGATGATAGAAGATGAACATGTAGAGGCCAGATTGGTACAACTTGAGAAGTTAGATGAAACCTGACGCCATGCACTACACCAAACAGAGATCCAAAAGAATCGACAAAAGGCCCGCTTGGATGCTAAGATTCGCAAGGGATGGGAAAGACACTTTGCTGAGGGGGATGTTATGCTATGCTTTGATAACAGATTGGACCACCAAATGGATAAGAAGTTTCTGCCACTGTGGACTGGTCCATACAAAGTCATTAAGGAACGTAGCAATGGGTCTATACGAGTTCAGGAGCTGCATGAACCATATGGCAAGAAGGTGATCAACAAGCGTTACCTCAAGCATTTCTTTGTGCGTGATGGACCCAGGCATGGAAATGTTGTGCATTCCCTGCCTAGGGGGGGGAACTGTTATGGATAAAATTGTCTAAGGAAAAAGGCATTAATATGTATGTGTGTTTGTATATGTGGCAATAGTATAATAAAATATGGTGTGCATACGGCCCAAGGTTGAGGTGGCAGGGCATGACCATGTGCCACCCTTCCATGTAAGAGGACCCATAAGGTGTGTTGTACATAATCCATGATAGTAATATTATAAAATGTAAGGTGGCATGGCTCCTCCATGTGCCACCCCTCCACCTAGGCTGCATTTAGTGAGATATGGCCCAAAGTCCATGGGAGAAGCAATATAAAATAGGTGGAGGTGGATATTATATTGAGTTATTCCCTCCATATGGGATAGGCCCATGTGGGGGAGGTATAGAGGGTCCAAGAGAGCAAGTTAAATAATGGGGAAAGTAGGATGAGGTGGCAAGATTCCTTGTGCCAACCCTCCACTTGTCCTCCTAGAGGTTTGAACATATTATAAAATTGGAAAGAGACCAAGGGAGTATCATAGACTTGAGATATGGGGCTTGATTTATGTGGAAAATTGAGGCAAAGGGGTTGTCGCACACAATTGAGAGTGCGTAACCGCCTAGCCCACATGGGAGACTTTTCCACACACACCATGCATGTGGGAGGATACATTAATGGGGAGAGACCCCCTCTTTTGGCTATAAAAGGAAGGGGCTATTCCTTGATGAGACACGCTCATTCTTGTAAAGCCACCTAGCTAGTATTTTGATATTTCCCTCTCATCCCTTCTTTCAAATAAAGTATGGTTCTCTTCCCTTGATGTCTCCATCTCTACATTCCTCCTCCTATCATGTACATGCTTCTCTTCCCCCTCTCCTTTTCCCCTTGTGTCATAGTCTCCCTCTTCCTTCCCTCCACTTCTAATTCCTTTTTCCCTCCTATGACAACCGTTCGCCCTCATGATCTCCTTTTCTCTATGGCCCTTGAGCATCGCCATGCTTAGCCTCTAGCCTCTGGTCTCGATTTCTTTTCTGACTAATAGTGGGTATGTGTAAGTGTGTGTGTGTGCGTGCGTATGTTTGTAAGGTATAGAAAATGTGTGTGTGTGTGTGTGTGTGTAAATGAGATATTATTAAGCTAAATTAATGTGTGTGTGTGTGTGTGAAAATGAGATATTATTAATCTAAATTTATGTGTGTGTGTGCGTGCCTGTGTGTGTGTGTGTACACTGTGGTAGTGTGATTGCAAGCACAAACCCAAACTTATCATGTAGAAGGAAAATAAATAATGTTGTATTTCAACTCATGAGCATTATTTACTCGGGGGAGTCACTATGTATAAACTCTCTATATCACGTTCGTTCAAGGCTTATTTGTAAAATCCCTTATCGGTATATTTTTCATTAATAAAATGTGCCTTTTTTCTATACATATCTGTAATTTTTTCCTAAAAACATTTTAAATAATCCCTTATGTAAGTTAAATTATGTAAAATTTCAAAATTAAAAATATCCTTCTGTTGAACTCACGTGATAGGGTTACATAAGATGAGTGACCCCCCCGAGATTATTTAGAAGGTAAAAATAATCAAGTCCATTACACATAATAGGGACTAACCACTAGAATATTCCCACTAGCATCATCTTCATGTTACCAAGGGTGTATGAGATTGTATAAACTATGCTCTTTCACCAACCTACATAGGGAAAGAGCTTTCTTAACGAGCTTCTATCAAAGCTCTAGAGGCATGGATGAAGGAAAGTACTGAAGGACAAGGCTAATACATTCACTAGAGGAAGAGATTCATGCTACTGAATCTGGAGTCCATGATAGGCCAGCACAATTGCCACCTCCAAATGCCTAGAAATCCATACTTGCATCAACCCATGTTTGCTGCCATACATGGCCTGCCTGCAACGTTCAAGCTCATCAACAAAGAGACTTCAAATGCCTGGAGATTCATGCTCTGGATCAGCCCACATTCAATGCCATACATGTCCTGCGACCTTCAAACTCAACAAAGACACCTGTCAATGAACATTTCCATAAATAATTGAAAATTCTTTTGGTTTGAAAGAATGGAAAGAGTATCTCTCACATATTGGTGATAAAATCTATTGAGTGCAACACCTTATGAATGAGATGATCTAATTGTCATATAACCCTGGGGCACCAACTCAATATGTAATATGTTACTACCCTCATCCAAAATCCAGGGTATGGGGGGACAAGGTCCATATATAATATGCATGGATTTTCTTTGAAAAAATTAAATATGCAAGGGAAAAATATGAAAATTTCATGTCTCCCCTCCCACAAAATATAAGGTATATACCTTGGAAAATATGCAAGATTTTAAGATTTGTACATATTTTTCATAATATGTGAGGCCCAAGGGGGTCTTTTGGATGGGGGGGTAAAATAAAAAATACACTAAAATATGAAAACCCATGTCCTTTCAAAGAAATGTAACTTTTTCATGTGTTACGTAAATTTCAAGGTGTAAGGACATATTTGAAGCTCTTTTAATGTAGAACACAACCATGTTAATTTGAATAATTTCTACTCATGGCATATTGTTAAATTCATCTCATACTCAAGATTTTGATAGGTTTTCTTACTAAAGGTCTCGCAAAGTTTCTATGTTCCTTGACATGTCACTTGAATCATCAAAGACCCCTATTGTCGGTGATGGTGTTGTGGCTTGAGCTAAAAATTTAGCCTCTGAAGCCAAGGCTAAAGCTTGATACTCATCAATACCTGTTGCAGCAATAGCACTCTTGATAGTGGCATATTCACACAACAACACAAAGCACCCACAGACACGCACACAGATGCGTTTTCTTAAAAAAAAAAAAAACTTACCGATGCATCAATTTACGCATCTACAGACCCGCATCTATAGGCATGCCTATATAACAGACAAATGTGCCTATAGACGTGCTTTTAGCTACTCTATAGAAATTAAAAAAATAGAAAGACGTGTACATAGACACGCTTATAGATGCTCTCAAAATCTTTTTTTTAAATAAAAGCAAAATTTTGTGTGGTTGAACAGAATGTTGTGTATGTTGTGTATGCAAGTGGTTACAAGAATCCCATTTCCACATTGTGCAATTCAATTCTTACAGCCAACCGCATTTTAATTAGCATGATTCCAAGCACATCTATAGCCAATGATTACAATTCCGAATAAAACATTACAACTCCAAAACGTTTAGTTCACAAGGCATTCATTGATAGAACGTTGCACAAGGAAATTGAAAGCCAAAAAAATAAAAGGAGTGTATATTAATTCATAGCCCAAAAAGTGCTTGTATGTACATATAGCATGAAGCCAAGCCATGTCCTATGGCTTCAAGTACAAAAAATAAGGGGAGTGTATACACAAGAGAGGCACAAAGCCAAGCCAATGGCTTCAAATACAAAAAAGAGTAGCTAGCACTACTTCTACGACTAATCTAAGTTCTCCGCGTCCTCACTCCATTCTTCGCTCCCTTCATCCTCATCTTCTTCCTCCTGATCAGCCCTAGGGCTTTGTAAACGAGGGACAACATGTATCAATGTATGAAAAATCGAGTCTTTAATTACAATATTGACATTATTTAAGTACTTTTAAATACCTGGGGGGATGCTCCAGTAGCTCGGATGTACTACTCCACAGTAATCAATCCGTCATCATAGAAGTGCCTCCATGTATCCCCTCTGCGATGGTGGCGATGGTAGGCTATCTTGATAGGAGTAGGGTACCTGCCCAGGATATCAAGCTGCAAGATAACACAATTTGTGGAGGGGTTAGTACAAAGAAACAACCTCGTAATAAACCACATTAACACAATATAATTTCAGATTGATACTTACAAATTGGGACTCCCATGACTCAACACCCCTTGCTCCAAAATGCACGTTTCCATATTGCTCCATTTGGATCCTTCATGCCTCCACATTCTGTAGATTGGGGTCCACCTTCGCTGCCTTCATTGCTTTCTTCCACTCATGCTTGTGAGTGGTGTGGGGCTAGCCCCTTAATCCCTCTCTCCTAGCAATCTCGGCTAGTGCCCGTCTCTTAAGTGAAGATCTTTTATTGGTAGGTATCATAACAATGTTTGACTTGGCCCATTTATCTATGAATTGAACATTGGGGGGATTGGGATACCTAGAACAAACAGTAGCGAGGGTCTCATCAGCCAACTTTTCTGGCTAGTCTTTGTAGTAAATAAAGCAATCTCTGTAGTTGTTAGCAATTATAGAGCCCATGAAGGCCATGATGTCCTTCCCCCGTGCATCCATCAAGATGCCTCCTGTCTGAGTGATGTCATAGAAGATCGTACCATCACCCTCTCGCATGTCTGCATTATCTGAATCATCCCCACCCCCACCATTACCCCCCCCAAAGCATTGTGCCATGCATCCCCCACCGCTTTCCTTGCTACTACGCCTATTGCCCTATTGTGTCGAGCTAGTACCCTCAACTGCATGGGAGTACGCTGGCCACTTGTAGCTAGAGAAGTGACTCTCGATTGCATGGGGTATGCCGGTGGCTCTGCGAGGCAGAAGGGCCTCCTAACTGTAGGGGGGAGAAGGGGCTCGGCTCTATAGCCTGTTGGGCTATCTTGACTCCACGGGGGTAATCTCAGCTGGTGTGGGATTGGGGTAATTTGGAGTCTGTACTGCTGACTCCTCGGGGGTGTTTAGAGTACCCATCATGTATGTGTATAACTCCCCAGGAGTGGGAGGGTGCCCCAAAATATTATATAACTCCCAAAAGATTGCATCCCGAAGATCAGGTGAGGCTGAAGAGCTTCCTGTCCACATGATGAACTGCAGAAAAGAAAAGAAGATTATTACCATCGAGCATGCCCTCTTTCAATCATGCAAAAGAAAAAATAGAGTGACAGCCTGACATTGAGCAAGCATTTACAAACTCCTGCATTCTTTGAATTAGAGTGACAGAAGTCTGTATCAGCTTGCTCAATGTCACGCTATTGAAGCTTCACGTGGGAAAAAAGAGAGAAGGAAAGAGAGGAGAAAAGAGACCAAAAGATAGGAAAATAGAGAGGAGAAAAAAGAGAGAAAAAGAGAGGAGATAAGAGAGAAAAAGAGAGGAGAAAAGAGAGAAAAGAGACGAAAAGAGAGAAGGAAAGAGAGGATAAAAGAGAGAAGGAAAAAGAGAGAAAAAGTGAGGATAAAAGAGAGAAAAAGAGAGATGAGAAAAGAGAGGCAAATAGAGGAAAAGAGAGGAGAAAAAAGAGAGGAGATAAGAGAGAAAAAGAGGGGACAAAAGAGGTGGAAAGAAAGGAGATAAGAGAGGAAAAGAGATGAGAAAAAAGAGACAAAAAGAGAGGAGATAAGAGGAGAAAAGAGAGGAGGAAAAAGAGAGAAAAAGAGAGGAGATAAGAGAGAAACAGAGAGCAAAAAACAGGAGGAAAGAGAGGTGAAAATAGAGGAAAGGAGAGGGAAAAAAGAGGGGAAAAGAGAGGAACAAAGAGGAGAAAAAAGACTAAAAAAGAATACTCCATCATGCATGCCCTCTTTCTTTATCTTGCTCGCATGCTTCAGTCTAATTTTCCTCTTTCTTAGACCCGCCCTCATGCAATCACTTATTTCCATCATTCATGCAATCCCTTATTTCCTCACGAATGCTTAAGGGAAAGAGAAGGGGAAGGGGAAGGGGAAAGGGAAGAACACATAGGAAAAACTATCGTAACGCGTCTATAGATGCGTCTAACAATGCGTCTACAGGCGCGGCTATCTGTTTTTCCAAAAATTAGACGTGCTGTTAGACAGACGCATTTTAAAAAGAAGTTGAAAAAGGACATGCGCCCAACCCCAAAAAGAACAACACTAGTACCAAAAACATCCCTTCCCTGCATACGACAAAGGACGAATCCAAAGAGAGAAACTTCCAAAGAAGACCAACCACCAAGAGACTTACCTTGGATAGAGGTATGGAAGCTTCTTGTCCTTCCTTCAAAGCTGCTTCTCTTTCTTCTCTTCCATGTTCACCCTCTTCTCTTGTATGCTTGGGGATGATTGTGTAAGCATGGAGATGAGTGTGGGTGCTTGGAGATAAGTGTGGATGCCTGGAGCTATGTCTGTTAATAGGAAAGCAAGCCACGCAATGCTAAAAGTATGTGAAGGAAAACAAGCGCACTAAAAGTAGGTTCAAAAATCAGCTCTCAGTCTGCGCGTCTAAAAGCGCATTTAAACATGCGTCTATCAGTGTGGCTATACTATGTTTTAGACGTGCCTATAAACACGTTCCACAATACAGATGCGGTGTTAGACGCTACACAGAGTGTTGCTTTCCTTTTTCGAGTTTGGGAGCAAATCTCTGCAGGTAGCATAGTTAGAAAGTGCAAGAGTGCATTGTCTTAGATTGAGACACCCTTCACGGTGTGGCGAGAGGGAATTATATGCTACGGGGCCTAGTTTGGAGGTGAAAGTTCTCTGCAAGCACTGAGAAAAAGGCCCTGTTTTTGTTATGCGACCACTACTGTGCAGGTCTGTGAAAAGTTGCCGCAGAAATTGCATCGTATGCCTATGTGCAGAGATACTAGGAGTTACAGAATCATCCTTATTATCTGTTGATGCAAAATCGTCACTAAGAAGTGACTGTGTGGTCAATTGCAAATACCACTTTCGTCAATTTTGTAGATTTGCCCGTGTGAGGCAGAAGCTGTGTTTTTTGCAGTGGCAGAATGTTTTGCAGTGTTCTATAATGGCATCTGATTCTCTTTCACTGATTGTCACTGAAAAGCTTGACAAGAACAACTTCCAAGCATGGAAGTTTAGAATGACGAATTTCCTTATGCGAAAAGGCTATTGGGAGTTCATTACAGGAAATGAAGAAGAACCAATTCTTGCTAATGTTCCCAATCAATAGGAAATGCAGGCATTCAAAGGATGGCATGAGAGAGCCAGAAAAGTTATGTACTGGCTATCTATCAATATTTCAGATTCTATGATTGTGCATAATCAGGATGCAAGTACGCCAAAGGAGGCATGGGATACTTTGGCAAAGATGTACAACAGAAATACACAAGCCAGGAAAATGTAGCTCAAGTAGGAGTTGCACAATGTGCAGAGAGAAAATATGAGCATCAATGACTACCACATGAAGGTGAAGAAGATTGCAGATGCACTTGCTTCCATTGGGTCGCTAGTGGAAGATGATGATCTAGTTTCTATGACCTTGAATGGTCTAGGAAAGGATTATGCACAGTTCCGGACATCCATTGCCATCCGTGGAAAATTTCCTGATTTTGAGGAGTTGTTTGCTCTTCTAATTTTTGAAGAGCAGAGAAATGGTGGTGCATCTTCTTTAGGAGGAACTTCAAAAGAAACTGTCTCTTCTACTCAAATGCTGGAAGAGGTAGAGGCAGAGGTAGAGGAGGCCAATATGGAGGCCGTGGTAAAAATTAGAATATGCAGCAAACTCAAGAAAACGAGTCCTATGGAGGAGGACATGGTAACTCTAGAGGCAGCGGGAGCCAAAGAGGCCGTGGTGGATGGCAGAGAGGTCAAAATGCAAACATCAATGTTGAATGCTACTATTGTGGTAAAATGGGTCATATGGCTAAAGACTGCTACAAAAAGCAGAATGACATCATGAATGGAAAATTGCAGCAAGGGAATTATGCATCTTCTAGTAGACAGGGTGATGACAAAAATGAGCATCTATTTATGGTGCAGCACATGAGCAATTCTGTGACAAGTACAGAAGAAAGAAATGATGTGTGGTATGTTGACTCAGGTGCATCAAACCACATGACAATTCATGCAGAATGGATACAAGATGCAAGGAAAATGGAAAGACCAAGATTTGTGGAGACTCGTGATGATACTACACATCCTATTGTGCAGATTGGTAAAATTCCTTTGTCTATGCAAGATGGGAAAAAGAAATACCTGTCTGATGTATTTCAAGTCCTGAATATCACCAAGAACCTAGTTTCTATTGGTCAAATGGTTGAGCAGGGCTTGCAGGTCAGATTTATTCCTCATGGATGCTTTGTTGAGGATATGAAAAATAATGGTTGCTTGATAGCAAAAGGAAAGAAGAAGGGTAGGATGTTTATGTTGGATGCGGACATGCCTGAATTGAGTGTAGCAATGTTTGCACATGGGACCGGTGTAGTTGCAGATATTGATATCTAGCATAAACGCATTGGTCATGTTAATGTACATAAACTTAAATCAATGCAGGCCCAAAATATTGTTGCAGGATTGCCAAAATTCAAGGTTGCAGAAATGCATAAGTTATGTGAAGCCTATCAATTTGGAAAAAACAGGCAAGGAAACCATTTCCTAGGCATGTTCAGGAGAGTAAGAAGCCATTGGAATTAATGCACTCTAATGTGTGGACTACTAAAGCTGCATCTATTGGAGGCTGTCATTATTTTGTCACTTTTATTGATGACTACAGCAGAAAAGTTTGGGTGCATTTTATGAAAAAGAAAAGTGAAGTGTTTGGGCATTTCAAAGCTTTTAAAGCTATGGTTGAAAAAGAAACAGGATTGCAAATAAAATGCCTAAGGTCAGATGGAGGGGGAGAGTACCTCTCAAATGAGTTTGCAAGGTTTCTGCAGGAGCATGGCATAAAGCAACAATATTCATGCAGTCATACCCCACAACAAAATGGACTTGTAGAAAGGAAAAACAGGCATATTGGAGAGGTATCTCGGGCCATGCTAAATGAAAAAGACCTACTAGATTATTATTGGGCTAAAGCAGTTGCTACAGTAGTTTACATAATGAACAGGACTCCCACTGCAGCAATACATGGCATGATGCTAGACGAGATGTATACTGGTAGGAAACTAGATATTGCTCATTTGAAAATTTTTGGTTGCATTGCTTATGTTCATGTGCCAGATGAGTTGAGGTCCAAGTTGGATCCAAAAGCTGAGAAGTGCATCTTTATTGGTGATTTTCTACAGTAGAAAGGGTATAGATGCTATAACTCTTCTACTCGTAAGTTTATAGTGAGCAGAGATCCTATGGATAGGTTGAAATATGATGGATTTACAGCCATTCACTATGCCTATATGGTCAAAGTGATACAGGAACCAGAACCCACTTCTTTTGAGCAAGCCATGGGAAAAGAAAAATGGGAGAAAGCCATGGATGAAGAAATGGATGCCTTGGAAGCAAATGCTACATGGGAATTGGTGCCTTTGCTTAAAGACAAGAATGCAATTGGCTGTAAGTGGGTTAATAAGGTCAAGCACAATGCAGATGGTTCTGTGAACAGATACAAGGCAAGATTAGTTGTCAAGGGGTATGCGCAGACATATGGCATTGATTATGAAGAAACATTCAGTTCGGTTGCAAGGATGGAAATCATAAGAGCAATCATTGCTATGGCTGCATCAAAGGGATGGTCTTTACATCAGATGGATGTAAAGAATGCCTTCTTGCATGGTGATTTGCAAGAATAGGTCTTTATGGAGCAGCCACCAGGTTATATTCATGCTGTTCATCCTGAGTTTGTTTGGAGGTTGAAGAAAGCCTTGTATGGCTTGAAGCAAGCACCTAGAGCATGGTCTGACAAGATAGGACAATATCTTGTCACTATTGGCTTTCAGATTTCCAAGGCAGATTTCTCACTTCACATGAGAAAAACAGAGAAAGGTATTATGCTGCTTGTCATTTATGTTGATGATTTGATCATCACAGGTGAAAGTGATGAAGATATCCTTCATGTGAAAATGCTATTGAAGCAGAAGTTTGAGATGAAGGATTTGGGAGAGCTGCGTTATTTCTTGGGCATTGAGGTGATTAGAGCACCAAGTGGGATACGGCTCTTGCAGAGGCAGTATGGATTGGACATGCTGTCCAAATATGGGATGACAGGCTGTAAGCCTATTTTAGTTCCTTTGGAGTAGAATGTGAAGCTGAGCGCAGATGCAGGTGAGCTTCTGAAAGACCCTACTATGTATAGACGCATAGTAGGAAGTTTGATTTATATGAGTATTACCAGGCCAGATTTGAGCTATGCTGTTGGATTGGTAAGTCAATTTATGCAGGCTCCAAGGAAACCGCATTTGGATGCGGCTAGATGCATACTCAGGTATGTGAAGTCCACATTGCAGTATGGACTATTTTATGAGACTGGGGTTCAGATACAGTTGCATGGATACACTGATGCTGATTGGGCTGGTAGTATTTCTGATAGACGATCTACCAGTGGATATGTGTTATCTTTTGGGAGTGCTGCAGTCACTTGGAGCAGCAAGAAATAGCCTACGGTTGCCTTGTCGAGCACAGAGGCTGAGTACAAGGGTGCCGCAATGGCTACATGTGAGGTAGCTTGGTTGCATAAGCTACTCTATGATATGCATCATGGGCCAGTTGTCATCTATTGTGACAACATGAGCAGTATACACTTGGCAAATAACCCAGTCTATCATGCTAGAACAAAGCACATTGAGGTGCATTATCACTATGTGCGGGAGAAGGTTTTACTAGGTCTTATTGATCTAGTTTATGTCAGCACACAGGATCAGGTAGCTGACATATTCACGAAGGCATTGGGCACAGAGAAGCTGCGCAAGTTCAAAGACCTGCTTGGTGTGCAGGAATTGGGATTGAGCTCGAGGGGGAGTGTTGAGATATCGAGCTCACTCGCGATATGCCAGGGTGACCGTTGTGCATTTATGTCACTGACTTGTTAGCTGCAGATGCGGTTGGTACACCGCGAACGAATAATAGTTGGATGACAGCTATCCTTATGTACTCTAGATCGTGGCTCAGTTAGTATGCCACCTTAGTTAGCTGAGTTTGGTTTGAGATCCACATATAGGGTTCTTTTATTTCTTTGTACTAGAGTTCTTTTGGCTTTCAACAACTAAGAAGAGAAAAACTATTTTCAGCCTCCACCTTCGTGTGTATTCCCCCATTGTGTATGTGAGAAAGCCACAAGTGAGACTCCTTCCCTCTCTCCCACTATCGTCACATCTTTTTACTATAGCATCGACTCCACTGTTTGAGGGGTGCACATTATCTATTCTACGTGCCTCCCTTGAGTTACTAAACTTGCAGACCATCTATGGATGGAGCAATGCAAGTTTGAATGCATTACTCAAGTAAGCTTTAAAGTCTATTTTGCAAACATGGTGAATTATGCTAGTGGGTCAATTACTCGAATACTTCCAAGGGAGAATAAATTACCGACCTCAAGAGATATGGCAAGGAAACATGTGACCTCTCTTGGAGGATTAATTTACAAGCTCATCCATGCATGTGTCAACGATTGCGTTTTGTTTCGTGGACCACATAAGGATGCAAGAGAGTGTCCTACTTGTGGAGAGGCAAGATATAGAGCAAATCTCATAACTATGGATGTCTCTTGTAAGGTTCTACGACATTTTCCCATAATCCCTTGCATCCAACAAATGTTCAAGTGCAAATCCATTGCAGAGCTCATGTCATGGCATTCCTCCCATCGATCAACCGATGGCAAGTGGAGAACTCCTGCAGACAATTATGCATGGAAGAATATCGAAGACACATGGCCAAGCTGCAAGGAAGAACCTAGGAACTTGAGACTTGGATTGGATATGGATGGTGTGAACTCATATGGTCTCAAAAGAACCTTTCACAGTGTATGGCTAGTGATATTGGTGAATTATAATCTTCCACCCTCTATGGCGATTAAGAAAGGATATGTTATGTTATCCCTTCTAATTCCAGGGAAACATAAAGTAAAAAATCCTTATGTTCATTTGGAGCCTTTGATTGATGAGCTAGAGATACTTTGGAGAGGTATCGAGGTGCATGATGTGAGCAGGCCTTCCTCGTCACGAGACTTCAAATGCAGAGCATTCTTGATGTGGACGATGCATGAATTCCTAGGCTATGGCGAGTGTTTAGGTAAGCATTGAACTTTTAATTATGAGTAGGTGATCGATGTGGCACCATGAACCCACATTGAACTCTTAATTGTATCTATTGTTTAGGTCTCACTACATCGGGTTACCATGCATGTCCTGTTTTTGGTCCTTCGCTAGTTGCCCCACAGGCAGACGCATTGAATAAGGTCATCTATGAGAATCACCATCGATTTGTTCCACGTGATCATCCTAGATATGTTGCCCCTTGGAATGAAGTCCCCCCACAGTCACTCACTACAGGAGATTGGATGAGAATTCGGGATGATTCCACGACTCCTCCACCGCTTGGCATGAGCCGGTAAGGGTTTGTAACTATTATGTGCTATATTGAAGGATGTGAAGGATTGTATTCATAAGATGGGTGAGCTTGTGAGGTAATTTACAGGATACAAAATGTGAAGCGTATCAATGCTCCATGCAAGGTTTTCATATTGCTAATATGGTGTACTTTTTCCTTTCTAGGCATGTGAGTTCAAAGGAAATAGATCCCACCACACTTGAGAATGCTCAAGTTATGTCAGTTGAGGTGGTTTGTTTAGTGGAGGAGACATTCCCATGTTCTATTCTCACAAGCCAACTATATCTCATAGTGCATTTGGTGGATGAGATTGCTATATGCGGTACTATACATGCATGATGGTTGTTCTTCCTTGAGTGCTTCATGAAGACTTTGAAAGGTTTTGTGAGACAAAATGCAAGGCCCGAAGGTAGCATGGCTGTGGGTTGGTTGGCACAAGAGTCACTTGTATATATTTCTGAGTTTCTTGTTGATGTGGATAGCTCTATCCCACAACTATGGAGAGATGATGAAGACCTAAGGATGACCTCTATTGTGCATCAAGGGAAAGGACAGAGAAAAGTAATAGACACAG
This sequence comes from Dipteris shenzhenensis, assembly GCF_047967505.1. Taxonomy (NCBI): domain Eukaryota; kingdom Viridiplantae; phylum Streptophyta; class Polypodiopsida; order Gleicheniales; family Dipteridaceae; genus Dipteris; species Dipteris shenzhenensis. The sequence goes on from NC_141615.1 coordinate 15,458,960, forward strand.
AGTTGCTTAATAATGTCAACCTTTATTGCATGCTTAATAGTGATGTGATGAAAAGATGGGTGACAAGATACAAGGATGCAAAGGCAAGAAGACAAGGAGAAAGGGCCCTCTTTTGTACACACCATGGATCTCGTGTGCCATACCCTCAGCATCTAAGAGCACTTCCAAAGGATATTCATGTGGATTGGCTACTTGACAAAATGGAGAGAGCAGAGAGAGACGAGGGGATGCATATCACAATGGAAGAATGGGAGTATGCTTGGGGATGTACAAGCAAGGTCAGTATATAGAATGTTATGCATAAGTTAGGAGCTTTCAACAATTTAGATTGCTTATTTAATTGATTTTGTCTTAGTGTAGTGTACTATGTTCAATGCTATATTGTGTGAGGGCAAGCATTTTCGAACACAATATATGGATTCATGATAAGAGAAACACACAAGATTGCGGCATCATTGCTAGCTTTGAGGGAGGGAGCCATGGATGATTATTGTGGCATAATCCAAGATATTATTAAGCTTGACTTTCGACGCTTCTTTGTGTATGTTTTGGATGTAAAGTGGTTTAAGGATGTGGTGGAAAGAGGCCCTAATGCAACAATCAAATGCCATGCAAGTGGCTTTGTAACTATTGACTCCACAAAGTTTTGGCAAAGTAAGGACACACTCGTACTACCGCAACAATGTGAATAGGTATTGTACACATATAAAAATACTCACTTTTAAATATTTGATACCTTTGATGCAAGGAAAATAACATGATTGTATTTGTGTTTGAATTAGGTTGTCTATCAACCAATGGTGGATAATAATAGGTGGTGGCATGTTAGACCTATTACCCCCCATTCCAAAGTGATGTATAGTACATTTACTAATATGGAGCATATGGAGGATGATCATGGCCATGGAGGTGATGATGACTGTGATACGAGAGAGGAGGATGATCATGAGATAGGAGATACAGATATTGAGGCCATTACCCATGAAGGTGGTTTGGATTTTGAAGTACATAGTTTGGCAAGGGTTGATCTCATTGAGGATGAGATTGAACCGTAGCCCATCATTGATATTGGCAAACTATTTTACATATTGTCTTATTCTCCTCACCTCACTTAATTTTTGTATATGTGGGTTTGCCAAAAAGCATTGATATTTTTATTAAAATTATGTGCTTTGGTAATCATGGGCAATGTTTGAAAAGCAGTCATGTACATTTATCAGCCTACATCAAAATCTCACTTTTTGTATTCTCTGTTTTGCATTTATAAAGTCGTCTAAATCTGCATCTAATTCATAGTGTAGACACGCTATTAGACGCGCCCGTATTTTCACTATTCTAGTAGCACCTATAGACGTGCCCGCTATTTTGCGTGTCTATCAAGCGCGTCTATAGTTGCTTTGTCTTGTTGTGTCATGGGTGCAATCTCCTTTAGCTCTCCTTCATGCCACTAAATCCTTAACATTACCTTTGCTTCTTCAATCCATGTCGGATCAAACAAACATGTTGTGGAGTGTATAACATGCTTCTGCCATTACTACAGCTATATTCAAATGAGAACCCATTATTATATTAATTAGAACATGAAACCTTGCTTTAAAAAACCAAAAGCATGTTCCACGCATATTCTTGTGGCACTGAATATGGACACATCATATATGGATTTGGAGGATTAGAGGCAGAGTCACCCAAAAGCAAATATCCTTGGCCATGGATTAAACCTTCCCTTGACCTTTGCCCTAGCTTTGACAATGAAAAGGCCCTTGAATCATGTAAATCACCACATAGACCAATGTGAACATCTAAGAAATATAGGTAAGGATCTACTGCTGCCATCAAAATGATTGAATGAAATGATTTGTAATTGTAATAATCCCCCCCAAAAAGGCTAAGCCTAGAAATGGGCAAATAGCTCCCATCAGCTGAAGCAATCACACTTGGAAAGCCACACAAATTCTCAAAAGCTTAAGATATCCTTTTTGCTCTCTCTCGCACTGGCCATGTTATGTAGACATAATCACACCAATGTTCTGCAATGATTGCCAAACTCTCTTGAATGATTCTATTAACTGTGAATTGATCACCAAAAAACTTACGTGCAGTTGACCTATCACTATCACCATGCACAAGTTGCCATAGGAAAATCGCAACTCGTTTATAGAGTGAGATCACTCGATAGTTGGGACCAGTAGCTTCTCCAATCCAAAGGGACTAAACACTGTAGAGCAAAGCTATTCAAATGTGCCTTTAGAGCATCTAAAGTCATTCCAAGACTCTCTTTCTTCATAAAATGGAAACATCATTGTATCCCAAGTATCGGTATGAAGAAATAAGGTGTCTCGAACCCACTGTGAACACTCTCTTTGAACTATTAGGAATGATATAATGCTTGCAACCACTACTTGTGCACAATGTCTATCCTTCATGCGCACCCTTTGCAAAAGAGTGGATGCAAGGAGAAGGATCAAGTCTTACATTAGGAGAAAAGGGAGCTCATTTTGGGGCCTTTTACGGTTTGGAAAAATAAGCTCTCAACCAATCAATAGAAGGCCAACGTAACGTTGAAAATTCATGAAAATAAGAGAAAATAGAAAAAAGAAACAATACTTTATGTAAGTACAAGCGTGCTACATTAATGAGGAGATTGGTTTTTTATTCTTAGAAGATCTTTGGACAAGAAGATAGAATCTAAACTGACATTTTATCTGACAAGATCCTTCCCGCTTCCACCTTCCTTTGAATTTTCAAATGTTGTGCCGCCTTTCGTGCGAAAGGTCTACCATTCTACACCATTGCCTCATTGTGCAATAGCCTTCCTTTTCCAAAACTGCTCCCTTGACTCGGGGGGGTCACTCATCATATGTAACCCTATCACGTGAGTTCAACAAAAGGATATTTTTTATTCCTAAAATTTACAGAAATAAATATACATAAGGGACTATTTAAAATAGTTTTGAAAAAAATTTACAGATTTGTATAGAAAAGGGGTACATTTTATTAATGAAAAATTTACACAGATAAGGGATTTTAGAAATATGCCTTGAACGCACGTGGTATAGACGGTTTATACATAGTGACCCCCCCGAGTCCCTTGATCCTGTTTCGCATAGAGTAAGATGTTTCTCGTCAACTGTCTGTTTGCCCACTTTCTCTTTCTTGAAACTTCAAATTGTTATCTTAGTTACATTACTTTGCTATTGTTACAGATTCAGAAAATCTCCATGGTGAACCAAAACCACAGCCGTTCTTGTGGAAGACGCTCTGTGGATGATAATGCTACGAAGGCAGAATTATACCAAACATCCTTACCCCGTCGACCTGCTTCTTCTATTTCGTCGGTAGAGAATTCAAGTACAGTCAAAACAGAAGGAACTTGGGAAAGGTTTAGTGTTTCGAAAGGAGCATGGGTGCTCATGCAACCAAGCAAAAGAAAAAGACCCCAGACAAAAAACATTTTCTTGGCATCGTGGAAGGGAAGAGTACGAGATTTTAAAATCACCAAAGGGAAGATATCCGTGAAAGAAGTTTTGATTCAGCACGTGTACATGCATAAAGAACTTGTCTTGCGAGACTATCCAAAAAATCTTCCGCAACACAGGCCTAATTGTATATTTTTCTATTGTGGTTTTTTCCTTCATGAGGTGTATGGATTTTTAAGATGAAGCTTTCTCTCTTAACTTATTGACATTCTTGTGTTGTTTTATTTCAGATTTATATCCTTCATCGTATGAGACATGGCAAAACATCGATTGTATTCTGGGATTTATAGATGTTCTGCATGGATCGATAGGAGAACAACAATACCAAGGTCGATGTGCAACAGAGCTAGCTCAATCGGGTATATTTTTTACTGATCATTTTTATCAGTTGCTGGACAAAGCTAACACACATGGTGTATTAATAAAACAAGACCTTCCGGCGTGGAATTTGGTGGATTGGCCTCACCCACATTCTAGTGTTACAGAGGCATATAGGGCGAAGCTTTTTACAGAAGTACAGAAAGCTCTGAGGCCCAATATTGCCACTAGGATAGTAAAAATTTCTTTGTGCATGCCTCTCACAGTTTTTGTAGACTTGTTTAATACCTTTCCAGTAAAGGTTTCAAAAACAATGTTCACAGTTAAAGCAACAAATTCGGCATGCATGCCACAATTTTTGGATAAAGGTTGGGATAAGAAGACATGTAGTTCAGTGTTTTGTGAGGTGGTCCAACCTTCTATGCAACTGAAGTACATGGTTGCATCACAAAATTTTATTTTCTCTTTTTATTACAAGCGCAGTCGAATGCTAGGCACAAAGCTTGTCCCAATGGACCAAGATGAAGAGTCGTTTGGTGCACAAAATAAACTTATTGATATTGATGTTGTTGAGAATGGTGATGTGGTAGCCAATATCTCGTTAAGAGAATGTTGCTCCCTAGCTCAATTGTGCAGTGACATTCTGTTTGAGACTGAAGGTTCTATCTCAAACGACTTTTTATTTATCTACAAGAACAGAAAGGTACACCATCTGATTTATACTAGTCTCTATAAGCATTGCTATTAGTTTAATTTACCACTCTAATTCATATTGCTTTTTTGCAGTTACTCAGAAGAAGAGAGAGCTCAGTTAAATGCAAAGACATAGCAAATTTTAAAATTGAGATCACACAGACTCCATAAAGAAAGGTTTTGTATTCAATCAAGTAAGATTTTGTACAGAATTGTTTAGCTGAATCTGTAGAACATATTTCTAACATCCATTTTCTATTTATGTACAGTTTCATCCAGAGGCTGCTCTACATTTTCTGGAGGATCTTCTCTCTACTGCTCCATCCATCCTGTCTCCTCCACTGCCCTAGAAGCCTCTCTTTGCTGCTTCTCCACCTTCTCCTCAACATCAGCAGCAGGTCTTTGCTCCTGTGTCTGCTCCTCCTCAGCACTCTGTGATTGCTCCTGTGGCTTCTGGTCCTCAACATTAGGTGCTTCATATGTGGGATCAAGGTGTATGACACCTTCTTGTAATTTAGAGCTTTCACCCAACTCCACAGTAGCTACTACAATAGGTTTGGGGGAGGCATAGCTCAAAAACCTCCAAATTGTATGAGCTCTAAAATTATGTACATAGTTGGGGCTGAAGCTATCCTCTTTCATCTGCAATGGCAATGGATAATTTAGAACACTTTGTATCATTATGAATTATCTTTAAGCTAAATGAAAAGTATTTTTCCTTACCAGATCTGGCTGTTCCTTTTCAAAGTAGCTTGAAAGTATATATTTTGCATTGATCAGCACCCTCCATCCACAACTACTTGAATCATTTTGTTGTGGTGTCTGTACAGTTAGAAAAAAATGTTAGAAACTGTGAGCATCAGCACAAAACAAAATTATTCAATAAGTTCAAAGACATAGCATTTAATAGACTTTTTACCTCTAGACTTAATGGCTCTATTGAATCCAACAGAGAGACATTTGGAGGACAATGATCCAATGCATCTAATGGCCTTCTAATACAACTGCAATATGTATAATTTAGTTAGTATGGTATCAAAATAATGAAGTTTTGAGTTCAAAAAGCACACACAGCACTTACAATTTCAGCTCTCTGTGTGTGTTTTTTAGAGAGTTGAATAGAAAGCATTGCTTCTGCTGGATGTCAATAGACACAAAACTCCAGTGGTCACTGCATAAGGAAAAAAGCATAAGAAAATGAAAGGCTGCAAGAGTTCCCAATATTAAAGAAGAATTTTAAAAGAAGTAGTCACCCACATACCTGCTATGATATGGAAGTAGCAAAATGTCAATTACTTCAAAATTGCAGTGTTTGAACCAGCTGTTTGAACCAGCTGGAAATACTGATGGGAGTCTCCTTTACATCTCTTAATCTAGAAGAAATGGCTGGATCAACAATATGGACTGTATGTTGTACAGAGGGGTGAAGCCAGCTTCTCATCATGCTGCATAGGATCAGAACATAATTAGGGTAGGTTATAAAAGAGTTACAAGGAGGATTGATTTGCAAAAAATGTAAAATTTAAAGACACTTACTAGAGCATTGCAAGAATGATAGTATCTGAGCAATACTCATTCTTGTTAGCCAATGCTGCTAAGCATTGTTTTGTCAAATCAAAATCATTGACTGAAACTTCATCCTCAATATGTACAACTACATCAGGGCCCAGCTCCTTCAACCTTCTATGTATGTGTAGCTCCTTCTTTCCAGTCTCCACATCTATATAACAGATTTTGTTTCTTTTATTTGCTGCTTCAGTGAGTCCTCATAAGCAGCCTTCCCTCTGGTGTTCTTTGAGTGTGTTACCTCAACAACCTTTACCTCATCAACCTTGACCTTCCTTGTAGGTGGAATTAGCAATATATCTCTCATTTTGATGTCCTGCCATTCCACACGATGAACCAGCTTGTCATATCTCCATCTCACTCTGGACAAAGTGTTGAAATCTTTGGCCATCAAAGTCACCCTGTGAGCATGGGCTACTACAAGCATTGCATCCTCAAAATATTTCTCCAGGTAATCCTCTGCCATTTCCTGCAAGGAAAGAATGGCAGTTCTATTCCACCTTAACCCAAGGTTCCAACTGTCACAAATTTCTCTCACCAGTCTTTAAAAGGGTGCTTTGGGTATTGCAAAACCTATGGCTTTCTGTTGCCTCCTTATTTCCCTTAGCACACCTGCACCCTTATTCAATCTTTTGGCCTTTTGCTTGAGCAAGCTCATTGGCTTACCCTTCCTGCCATGTGAAGCTCTTCCCTTTGGAGGCACACTAAACTTCTTGGAACCTGTCCCAGCTGCTGTTGCTGCAAGACCTGGTCCTTTGCCAACTTGCCTTGCAGTTGATTTGGTTCTTGCCATCACTCTGAAAAACTGCATACAAAGGATTGGAAAGAGATCACAGACATGAAGAACATGTTCTAACAAAGAAAAGGCAATCACAGGGGTGGAAGAAGCCAAATAGAGAAATTTGCAATAAAATGCGATATGAGCAGTTTGGAATTTCAAACAGGTCCACATCGCATTTTGCTGCAAATTTTTTAAATGAAATGCTGGTGCACTCCTACAGTGATTTCTATGTTTCTCCAACCAAATACAGTATGAATGGAGGTCATGCAAGAAGATCACATGCAAATATCACACTTGAAGATCTGCATTCCTTCAGTGATTTCTCTGTCTTGGTTTGAGCCTATGCATTTCCATACAGGATGTAATTTTTCTATTTTAGGCAAGAAGATTGCAGAGACTAAGGGGAGTCACAAAACCAGACATGTTCTCACAAAGAAAAGGCAATCACAGGGGTGGAAGAAGCCAAATAGAGAAATTTGCAATAAAATGCGATATGAGCAGTTTGGAATTTCAAACAGGTTCACATCGCATTTTGCTGCAAATTTCTGAAATGACATGCTGGTGAACTTCTACAGTGATTTCTTTGTCTCTCCAGCCAAATACAGTATGAATGGAGTTTATGCAAGAAGATTACAGCTATGGAAGTCAAAAACCCAGAACATGTTCTCACAAAGAGAAGGCAATCACAGGGGTGGAAGAAGCCAAATAGAGGAATTTGCAATAAAATGCGATATGAGCAGTTTGGAATTTCAAACAGGTCCACATCGCATTTTGCTGCAAATTTTTTAAATGACATGCTGGTGCACTCCTACAGTGATTTCTATGTTTCTCCAACCCAATACAGTATGAATGGAGGTTATGCAAGAAGATCACATGCAAATATCACACTTGAAGATCTGCATTCCTACAGTGATTTCTCTGTCTTGGTTTGAGTCTATGCATTTCCATACAGTATGTATTTTTTCTATTTTAGGCAAAAAGATTGCAGAGACTAAGGGGAGAACCCATTGTTACTGACCTGGAATCTATCTGTGGATGTGCTGTGCTGCTGAGGAGTAATCTGTGCTGAGGATGATTCTGTGCTGCTGGACAAGATGCTGATCCTGCAGAGTATGGAGGTAGGGAGGCAAGAGAGCAGAGACTGGAGGGCAAGAGTTCTAAAACAGGATACCACAAAGAAGTGCAAATAGAATTAAAGAATCACTAAATCCCACACGTGTGGAATCTAGTCGTTTTTCACACGTGTGGATGGGACCCAGATCTCTTGGAGTTTGAAATTTGGCACGTGTGAAAGTACACTTTATTCCTTGGAACTTGTGCCATTCATGATTTCATCATCAATACCACAACCACTTTTCCCTCCCCTGGATTCCAATCTCTCATCCCTGCCACGACTCTCTCCTGATCCTTTCTCTCTGATCCTTTCCTACCCAGCACACTCCATCCAGACTGCAACCTGCCTGAAGACAGTACTGCCAGATCTCCAGGTTACCTAGAGTGCAAAGTTCAAGCTAGAGAAAGAGTAGGAGATTTACCAGTGCAACTCAATCAGCATGGAAAAGGAAAAAAAAGGTCAGAGTTCTAGTTTGGTTTCAATGTTTTTCAACATTTATTTCTTCCATCCATTGGATTTTTGATGTCCCAATGTCTTCACTCAGCTCCATCCTTCTTCCACAATGTGGTAAATCACCCAGAAATTAGATTGTAGGTTGATATGAATAGAAACAAGAAATTTGCAACAAAATGCGAGGAGAGTGGTTTATAATTCTCTAAACAGCCCATATCGCATTTTGCTGCAAATTCCTGTTGTGGACTCCTTGCTCATGAAAAGTTTCACTCATTCCATTATTTCTCTTGCATATGAGATCATAGTGTCCAGGAATCACTGAAATGAACCAAGTGCTTGATTTGACATGCACATGAACAGAACTTGAGAATTTGCAACAAAATGCGAGGAGAGTGGTTTATAGTTCTCTAAACAGCCCATATCGCATTTTGCTGCAAATTCCTGTTGTTGACACATTCCTCATGAATAGTTTCACTCATTCCATTATTTCTCTTGCATATGAGATCATAGTGTCCAGGAATCACTGAGATGAACCAAGTTCTTGATTTGACATGCACATGAACAGAATTTGAGAATTTGCAACAAAATGCGAGGAGAGTGGTTTACAATTCTCTAAACAGCCCATATCGCATTTTGCTGCAAATTCCTGTGTATTATTTGTTTCTCACTTCTACCTCATTAATTTGCTATCTTTAGCCCTGTGGAAATCTTCCTTGATGATGAGAAATGTTTTTGTTTTGGAACAGCTGGCTCCCAGGCCCCACCTTTCAAGAGGAAGCTGGACTTTTCTGCTGCTATAATTAGACCACAGCAATCACCAGGTGAGTGATGAGATGTCATGAAGGAATTATCTGGTGATATACAATGCATTCACTGATTGCATATGTCAGCATATAGAATTCATAGTATATAAGTTTTTGAACAGGCAAAAAGAAGAGGCTGGAGCAGAGTGCTGATTCTTCCATCAAAAAACAAATGGAACCAGAAGAGGACAGTTCTCCAAATTTGCTCCTATTTGAGTTTCTTCGCAAATGCAAGGCTCAGAGTAACTTCCATTTATACCACAGTATTTTCAACATGGAGTTCACAATGAGCTCTGTACTGGAGCAGCACAAAGATTTTCTTTCAGACTATTGGGATGCCTTCAAAGAACTGACAGAGGCAGGAAGAATTGTGGGAGGTGAAAAGGTTTTTGTGCACCTTAATCATATTGTCTCCAATGACAGGCTGAGGTACCATGTGAATAGAAGATTTGACAGCCTGCCTGATCACTATAAATTCAACTATACTTTGCACACCAGAAAGTGCAGAGTGCTGGAGGAGAGCATGGCATTTCTTATGTACATTGTCTTCAGTTAGGAGTCTTTGGATGAACAAGGGCAGGAAACAGAAGAAGAAGACACATCTGAAGCTTCTGAAAAGGAGGATGTTTCTTTGGTCTCTGAAATGGCAGAGCAAGAAGAAGATATCAACCTTCAGGATGAGGGGCTGCAAGTGGCTGCTCTTGACCTTGTTCAACTGAGGAAAAAAACTCTGAGGGGAGCAGAGCCAGTTGAAGATTTTGATGTTCAGAGCAGCAACTATGCAGTGCCCATGCTTCCAGGTGTGTTGATTGGTGGAAAGGATTATGTTTTCCTCCATGATATAGAGTGTATGTTTGATTTGAGGGAGGACTATGCCATTTCCCTTATTGCCCAGGCTTCAAGGCTTGACAAGGAGGTTGGCATAGAGGATGACCATTCACTACTGGCTTTGGAAACAATGTTTGATCCTGTAGAGGCCCTTTCATTTTGTTTCAAAGAGGCTGAAAAGTTCCAAGAGCCAGATGAAGCTGCCTTCCAGCTCACACAGGAAGCTATGAATCTCTCAGCACTATACATAGAAAAGACTAGAGAAGAGGCTGGACAAGAAGGGAGAGGGATAAATCTTTGGAAAGATGAACTGCTTGTTGCTGATGAAAATGAGAAGGTACTTCAAATTATATACTTTGACTTCTGCTTAACTTTAGTTTTGTAGGTTGTGTATTGTCTCACTCCAATCCTTTGATATGTTGCAGCTACAAATTGAGGATGACACATTCCTCTAGAGATCAAGTGGAAGCAGGCAGGTTGGGTTTCGCAAAATGTCAGGCCTAGCTCATTATATTCATGATCTAGGCAGTGCCAAGATCTTGATTTACCATAGGCAGTTGAGCAACAATGGAGAAGCCATTGTTTACTTCCTAAAATGTTTGTCCAGGGCTTTAGGTGGACATGCTCTTTCATGGCAAAAGGAAAAGATCATTTTGATAGAGAGGTTGTCTGCCATAGATATATTTGGAGATTATGTGAATAAGCAGGCCTCTAGGGCCGCTTACTTTTTGTCTTACACTTCTTATGCATTAGCATGTGGTGTTAAGGACCCCAAATATCTGGAGGGCTATGGAAAACACCAGCTCGTAAGGTTTCGAGAGCCACCCATGATTGCATCAGGCCACACAGTCCAAGAAGAGGAACAGGTGGAGAGAGCTGAAGAAAAGGATAAAGAGACAGTCGACATCAAGCCAATAAAGAAGAAAAAGACTCCAATCAAGATCAAAAAGAGAGTTCCGATCGGCAGGCCCTGGGAGAAATAGGATTTAGTCATCGAATATAGCACAAACATTATATTAAATTTGAACTGATTTGTATAAAGTCTTTGATATCTGGTATGATCTTGTATAAATGATTAATAAGTTGATGATGAAATGATTTGTACATTTACATAGAGTGGTGTTGTTAAATATTAAATGAACAATATATTGAAATTGTAAACAAATTGTATTAAGTTCAGATCATATGTTTCACATTGAAATTTTTTTCATGCATAACACCAAGAGTCACTTGTTCCACTAAAAAAATTTCTATTGAATGAGTTTGAAAACATGTGGACATAACACCAATAAGTTACAAATGAGTCCTATTCATGTTTACTTGTCCATTTATGGTTTCTAAATATCTTCGATTCCCTCCATTGTCTATGTCTCTCTGCTGCAATTGAATTGTCTAGAGCTTGTCTTCGTCTTTGCTTTTGGGCTAGAAGAAAAGCAAGCTTGATTTTGGAGCTAGCAACTTTTCTTTTAGCATGCAGCCTCTGTAGTATGCCTCGGTAAAACCATTGGAAGACTTCCTTCAGACTATTCGCCTTCTGACTCCCTCCATAGTGTTGTGTGTGTCTAAAAAATGCATTACGTGCCATGTAGTGAGACTTCTCCATGCCTTGGGTAGACCAAATAGCTGGGCATCCATACTTTTTGACAAAATAGGGAAGGTGGTTGTATATGATATGCTGTAAGACATAAGAATGCATAGTAAGTAATAAAAAAAAAGAAGATCACACTTAAGTAAAAGAAAAAGACATAACCTTACCATGTAGTGAGTTATATTGCAGGTTGTCCACACGTCTTTCATTGACTTTCCAAAATGTTTAATTGCCTCCTCAAAGTTCTTGTAATCACTCTTTGTCCATGTTACTTTGTCACAGAACATGAAGAGTTGATCAAGAGACCTCCACACCTCTGCCTTCCTATTTCGTGCTTCCCCATCTGCCTCATGATCTTTCACAGCATTATGGACTTGCTTCCACAATCCATAATTAATCTTTGAAACTGCTCTACCTTGCCTTACTTGCTTACTGTGTTTGGGTCGAGACAAGAATCTTCTTGCCTTAACACCACCAATAGAGGGCTTGATTGGTACCTCCTTGCCATTGGTAGACTTTTTAAAATCCTTTGTGATTTGAACATCTCCTCCATGTAGACCTATATCGGATAACACTTTTTCCAATGCTTGAAGAGCATCCTTTCTATTTTTTTCGGGACGGAGTTTCCAAGCAAATCCAATATATAAAAATACCAATTTCTCAATAATTCGACATAGACCATGCAATGTGCAGATGTGAACATTACATAGTGGAATGTCCAGAATGGCCTTGAAGTCAGGGTCAACTTTATCTCTATTAGGTGCTCTCTTCCACCATTTTGAATCCATTACTTGAGCTGATTCTTTGCAGTAAAGACAAGGAGACTTTGAGTTGCCTCCTTTACTAATGTTATACATGCACTTAAGTGTTTTAAGATCCCCGGCCATGTGCCACTCTACTTGAAAATCACCTTTTCTTGCAACATGGAGATTCTCGCCTTGCACTTGTCTTTTGATTATTGTTGGTATTTCCGTGTGATGAAACACCCAATCTAGTGTTTCATGGTCTTCGGTCTTCACCTGTGAGATTATAGAAAACAAAAGTATTACTATATCAGATTTGAAAACAATGACCAAAATCAAGTATAAAACAACCCATGATCATACCTGGAACGAGCCTAACCACCATATGTGTTTCTCTGACTGCACACTAAAATACTTCGAACTCGCTTCAGTCAATGATGTATCAATCGCTCCATTCATCAATATAATAGTAACTCTTTCCATTTTCTTTTCCTTTACAACCTCACACTCATCCAGTTTGATAACAAATTTCAAAATGCCTTTGCACTCCTCAAATGTTATTCCATAAAACTTGACCATTCTTTTTTGAAGTTGTTGCAGATCTAAAAATATATTGTTCCAAGGATCATACACAGTGGTTCCTTTAACACCATGAAATATTTCTTCAATATGGATATATTGCCCAATAAATTCATCTATACTTTCATTCAAATGACCTCTTATCCTCCACACGGTTGCTGGATTTCGCAGTAAAACTCGTTTAATCCTTTGATCTTTCAAAGTTGAGGATATCGCATGGAAAATCGAACTATATCCCTTCCTGCTAACTCCACTAACATCAAGAGCCTCTTGGATTATAGTGCCATCAACTTGATTATTGGATACAAAGTCCTCTACAACATTGCGTTTGACTGTTTTGTATTTTTTTTCCTCAATCAAACCTTTTGCTACACCGCAAGAAAGCAATCCTTTCATTTGTTTAACAGGAAGAAGGTTCGGGTCCATATTTTCTTTTGCAGGCTCCAATAATTTCCTGTAATAACAACACAATATGACTATATTATTCAGCACCTCCATTCTTATTTTGCGACAATCAACGAAATAGATATAGTCTGGAAGAGAGCCTTTTTGAGTATACAAAATGATAAATTTCAATCTAACCTTGCTTCCTGAATTCGTCGCTTGCATCCACCAGTCCCAGCCTTCAAATTTGCAATGTTTTTAATCTTCCTGCTACGTTGTCTGTCTCCAAGCACGGTTCTCTTCTTTCTTGCTCTTGTCAACTCTTTTTTACTCTTTGAATGCTCCTCAATTTCATTCTGCAACTGCTGCTCCAATTTTGCACGAATGGCTATCTCCTCCATCTTGGCCCCCTTTTCTTGTAGGTACATCATTTTATACGTTTCCGCAAATGCAGACTGCGCTGAAATATAACCAAGAAGTCCATTTTGTCCATCGCCGGCAAACCTCAGTAATGTGGTGGGATTGACAAATGGAGGTGTAGAGTTTTTTACTTGACATTTTGGATATATGCTTCCATCGCACCATAAGTCAATATGTTGAAGCCCTTCTCTTCTCATATTTTCCCGCTGTTGAGCATTCAGCACCGTATCCTTTCGTCTTTTTTGTGCTGGAGCATATTGTTCTTCCAAGTCGATGTGAAGATGGTGTAATCGCTTCTTCTCAGATAGTGACTCACTAGTATCGGCCATTTTTTGTGCTCCTCAGGTTGCGAAGTTTGTTTTTCAATCTCATAGTCATTTTGTAACATGAATCGTGGAAGTGTGGCGGTATCCATGTGAATATTTTGAAAACTTGGAATCACTAAGTTCAGTGATGGACTCTTAATGAAAGACCTGCACACGTCGGCCAAAGAGATGTGGAATCTTTGGTAAACAAAAAAAAATCTAAGAGGATATTTAATACAAAATCGTGTTAGTCAGACAAAAGATTATCTTATTCCTTTTTGAATTGACAGTTCTGTAGTCCTTACTGACAAATCTGAGCCACGTTTCCGTATTTTACTATTTTTGAGGTCTTTTAGGAGAGAAATAAATCAAAAAATAGTGAATTTCTTACAGGGCCCCAAAATGAGTTCCCTTTTTCCCTAATGGAGATACTCCCTCTGAACTAGGCTGCCCAACATTTTGCAATCTAGTCAATCATGGAGTTCAAGAGAAAAGGCTTGGCTGCTATCTGTTCAACCGAGGGGGGGGGGGGGGTCTATCATGTAACAAAGAATAGATGCTGTAAGCAAGCCTCAAATGCGATGATGCCTTCTTACGAGACACAACCAAATCCTCCTTGAATGTAGCTAGTTTCAACTCCAACCGGGGGACAATTCCATCATGAAATAAATTGGCAGCATATATAGCCATGTAAACTAAGGGCAACAACGCCCTTGAAATGTGGTTCTTTCCCAAATAGTAGCTAGTACAAACTCTTCCCCATGAACCGCCTCCCACCCCACCACAACCACATCCTATACCACTATGCTACCAACCTCCAATGCCATAATCAATATTTACATTTGCATAGATCTAGTAAAATCCTGCAACTTGGGCAATGCAACAACATAAAAAATGAGTACATTGAGAGGCTAGGAAAGCATTTCTTACATTTTTTGCTTGCGAAATGGGAATCGTTGTTTCCTCAATCATTGTTCCCTCAACACCCAACCATGTCTGCTTGCCTCTTCTCTGGTATCCCTTCCCTCTCCCTCTTTCTCAGCTGACTCAAAAACTGGATAGCAAAAAAGGGCGGATTGTCAAAAGCTCGCTTAGATTGAAAAAGGCAAACATAGCCATACCTGCTTCTAGATCTGGGAGGTTGTCCAGCCAAAATGTCTCCTTGTGCTTCTTGAGCAGGCTCTCTTCGCGCTAGATTTCTATGAGGCTGGCTTCATCAGCATCGATAGACTTGAGCATGAGCATTGGGTCAGAGAGACATATATAGCTGGGGGCGAGAGATATAGCACACATGGGAGGGGACGGATTCCATGAGGGGGGGTGGGACGAAGCCAGAATTTTGTTGAGGGAGGACGCAAAGAAAATGGCATGACATGGAATTCATCGAAGAGGTGGGAAATGCTCTTTTTTCCCATGTCCCGCATTTCCCACCATGGCATGAGGGCGTAAGATAGGTCAAACGCAACGGGAAACCGGGGGGGGGGGGGCTGATGTGGAAGGCAACGTGGCGAGGGCAGGTGATGTGGAAGCCAGGCTGGAAGGGTATATAAGGCGGGAGGTTGAAAGGGAGAAGGTATTTGGCAAAAATGCTGATTGTAGCGAGGTTGGTGGTGGTGAGCGGGGCTGTGCTGATGGCTACCAGCGCTGCGTTGTTCCTGGTCTGCGTTCTCTTCCATAGCCGATTCTTGTTGCTCTCCGCATGCATCGCCCTCTTCGTCTCCCTCGCTTCCTTCAGTTTTGGCTTCCTGCTTCACCGCGGCCTGCAGCATCACCGCCCTGATCCCATCAATCATGTGAACCTCTAACTCCCCTCACACTTCTCGGTTCCTCCACCTTCGTCCACGGTGTTTCACATCACCACCTCTTCGCTGAGAATTCTTCAAACTCTTGTGACATTACGAAGAGACAGATCAAGGAAATGCAGCTACGCGTACTGCAAAAGAGACGAACCAGAAGAATCACGCCCCGCCCCTCGGCATGCCTGCACAGAATTCTTCGACAATGATCAATCTCTTCTCTCCTTTGGCCCCAATTCATTCATGAGATCCGTCGGCATGCCTCCAAAACAGTACTGCAGGCGCAACAACATCACAGGTATTACTACTAGCTGCGGCTTGTTTGATCATTCTCCTTTCATGCATGACATCCCTCGGCCTGCCAGGTCGGTATTAATATCTGCTTGTCAAGTTTTCTGTTCCTCCATTGTGATTATTGTCATTGACAGAATCGTGTTTTGCAAGGGAACCTATGTTTAATATGCTGTGTTCGGGTTTCCTCATCTGCTGGTTTGAAGCTTACGTGAAAATGCAGGACCATAAATGATCAAAGCTTCGTAAATCTTGTGGTTTAAACCTTTTCTATTCACGCTGTTGCGAAAATCTTTGTCAGAATCGATGCAAACTTAGTCAGTTCTCTCTTCATGGCTGTTCACTGCGCTGACAGTTGCGCATTCTGAAGCCATGTGTGCACGGAATGAGATTCAGAATCGATCTTTGGTATATGAGAATGAGAATGAAATGCAATCAAAGCAGAGTTCATACTGACAATGTTCACCTAGATGCTCAGAGCCTAAAATCAAGCATTTTAAAGAACAGCATTTGGAAGATACGAATGGAACCTTACAACACAACAACACAAAGCAACTATAGACGCGCTTGGTAGACGCGCAAAATAGCAGGCGCGTCTATAGGCGTTGCTCTAGTAGAGAAATTACGGGCGCGTCTATTAGCGCGGCTAAATGCTCGTCTATTTGCGCGTCAATCACCGCATTTATTTGCGCGTTAGACTTGAGAAAATACGGGCCCGTCTAACATCCCATCTATTAGCGCGTCTATTTGCGCGTGTATTTGCGCGTTTAGACTGAGACTCAGACGCACATTTAGACGCGTGGTTAGACGCGCTCCAGAGAATACAGAAAGTGAGATTTTGGTGTACATCATTGCTTTCCAAACATTGCCCATGATTACCAAAGCACATAATTTTTTGCAAGCCCACATATACAAGAATTAAGGGAAATGAGGAGAATGAGACAATATGTAAAATAGTTTTGCCAATATCAATTGTGGGGCTACGGTTCAATCTCATCCTCAATGAGATCAACCCTTGCCAAACTATCTACTTCAAAATCCAAACAAGTGTTTAGATCTACAAATACATTCAACCCACTACTACTTGTGCCACTCATGTGCTCATCGAAATCAAGATCTCCAATGGTAGGCTCGTCCTCACGGGTAATGCCGGCCTCAATATCTATATCTCCTATCTCATGATCATCCTCCTCTCTTGTATCACGGTCATCATCACGTCCATGGCCATGATCATCCTCCATACGCTCCATATTAGTAAATGTACTATACATCACTTTGGAACGTGGCATAATAGGTATGACATGCCACCACCTATTATTATCCACCATTGGTTGATAGACAACCTAATTCAAACACAAATACAATCATGTTACTTTTCTTGCATCAAATATTTAAAAGCGAGTATTTTTATGTGTGTGCACAGTACCTGTTCACATTGTTGCGGTAGTATTAGTGTGTCCTTCCTACTTTGCCAAAACTTTGTGGAGTCAATAGTTACAAAGCCACTTGCATGGCGTTTGATTGTTGCATTAGGGCCTCTTTCCACCACGTCCTTAAACCACTTTACATCCAAAACATACACAAAGAAGCGTCGAAAGTCAAGCATAATGATATCTTGGATTATGCCACAATAATCATCCATGACTCCATTGGCTCCCTCAAAGCTAGCAATGACGCCGCAATCTTGTGTGTTTCTCTTATCATCAATCCGTTGTGTTCGAAAATGCTTGCCCTCACACCATATAGCATTGTACATAGTGCACTACACCAAGAAAAAATCAATTAAATAAGCAATCTAAATTATAAAAACCTCCTAACTTATGCATAATATTCTATATACCGACCTTGCTCATGCATCCCCTAGCATACTCCCATTCTTCCATTGTGATATGCATCCCCTCGTCTTTCTCTGCTTTCTCCATTTCATCAAGTAGCCAATCCACATGAATATCCTTTGGAAGTGCTCTTAGACGCTGAGGGTATGGCACACGAGATCCGTGGTGTGTACGAAAGAGGGCCCTTTCTTCTTGTCTTCTTGCCTTTGCATCCTCGTATCTTATCACCCATCTTTTCATCACATCACTATTAAGCACGCAAAAGAGGTTGATACTATTACGCAACTCCGTGTCTATTACTTTGTTGCGTCCTTTTCCTTGAGGCACAATAGAGGTCATCCTTAGGTCTTCATCATCTCTCCATAGTCGTGGGAGAGAGCTATCCACATCAACAAGAAACTCAGAAATATATACAAGTGACTCTTATACCAACCAACCCTCGGCCATGCTACCTTCGGGTCTTGCATTTTGTCTCACGAAGCCCTTCAAGGTCTTCATGAAGCGCTCGAGGAAGAACAACCATCGTGCATGTATAGTACCGCATATAGCAATCTCATCCACCAAATGCACTATGAGATGTAGTTGGCTTGTGAGAATAGAACGTGGAAATGTCTCCTCCACTAAACAAACCGCCTCCACTGACATAACTCGAGCATTCTCAAGCGTGGTGGGATCTATTTCCTTTGAGCTCACATACCTCACAAGCTCGCCCATCTTGTAAATACAATCTTTCACGTCCTTTGATGCACTACGTGAAATGCTAGTAGGTAGTATGAACTGAACCCGCGAGGAGGTGGTTGATTAGTTGCTTATAGCTATTCACTCACAAATTTGAAAGGAAAAAGATATTATGCATATAAAATACTTACTTGGAGCATCTTGTGCCAATCATGAGATTTCAAGCCATATAATTGCTGTACACCTCTTTTCTTGCTCTTTGTAAAGGCTCCCTTCAAACACCTCATGCATCTAGTGGGAGTACGAATTGTAGTAATAGCGCGCTTCACCGTCGCCATCTCTAGCTTTGATAACATCCACGGTGCACGAGGTAAAAAAACATGCCCATTTGGTCTCTCTTGAGGCCAAGCTTCACACATCCTCCCTGTGGTACGTAGATCCTCCCTTATGCCTGCCGAATCTCGTGTCCCATTCAAATGCTCCCAAATGGTAGATGCCACATTCTTGAAGATATGCATGGGATCGAGCAGGTGATTGATCTTGAGGTGGGACCAATATGGTAAACGATAAAAGATGGAGTATCTAAACAAAATAAAGTGTTAGCGTGCAATCCTCACTTTCAACCAATATAGCCAATCTTTACTTCCAGCCAATAGTTACAAATCCTTACCGGCTCATGCCAAGTGGTGGAGGAGTCGTGGAACCGTCCCAAATTCTCATCCAATCTCCCGCGGTGAGTGATTGTGGGAGGACTTCATTCCAAGGGGCAACATATCTAGGATGATCAGGTGGGAGAAATCGATGGTGATTCTCATAGATGACCTTATTCAATGCGTCTGCCCGTGAGGCAACTAGCGAAGGACCACAAACAGGACATGCATGGTAACCCGATGTAGTGAGACCTGAAACAATAGATGCAATTAAGAGTGGAAGGTGGGTTTAGGGTGCCACGTCCTTGCCTATTCATAATTAAAAAATGCAATGCTTACCTGAATACTCGCCATAGCCTAGGAAGTCATGCATCGTCCACATCAAGACTGCTTTGCAGTTGAAGTCTCGTGACGAGGGAGGCCTGCTCACATCATGCACCTCGATACCTCTCCAAAGTATCTCTAGCTCATCAATCAAGGCTCCAAATAAACATCAGGGTTTTTGACTTTATGTTTCCCTGGAATTAGAAGGGATAGCATGACATGTCCTTTCTTAATAGCCATAGAGGGTGGAAGATTGTAATTCACCAATACCACTGGCCATACACTGTAAGACGTGCTTTTGAGACCAAATGGGTTCACACCGTCCATACCCAATCCAAGTCTCAAGCTCCTAGGTTCTTCCTTGAAGCTTGGCCATGTGTCTTCAATATGCTTCCACGCAGGAGAGTCCGCAGGAGTTCTCCACTTGCCATCGGTTGATCGATGGGAGGAATGCCATGACATGAGCTCTGCAATAGATTTGCACTTGAACATATGTTGGATGCGAGGGATTATGGGAAAATGTCGCAATACCTTACGAGGCACGTCCAAGGTTTTGAGATCTGCTCTATATCTTGCCTCTCCACAAGTAGGACACTCTCTTGCATCCTTATGTAGTCCACGAAACAAAACGCAATCGTTGACACATGCATGGATGCGCTTGTAATCTAATCCTCCAAGAGAGGTCACATGTTGCCTTGCCATATCTCTTGAGGTCGGTAATTTATTCTCCTTTGGAAGCATTTTACACAATAGCCTGCACGTGAAGACCATAAATGAGGAAAAGCATTCGAGTAATTGACCCACGCGCATAATTCACCATGTTTGCAAAATCGACTTTAAATTAAAGCTTACTTGAGTAATGCATTCAAACTTGCATTGCTCCATCCATAGATGGTTTGCAAGTTTAGTAACTCAAGGGAGGCACGTAGAACAGAGAATGTGCACCCCTCAAACAGTGGAGTCGATGCTGTGGTAAAATCATCCTGCTCCATGCTATTATCCCTCCCTTGATGGACATATAAATCCCGCACCATATCATCAAACACCTCCTCCTCCACGGCTTCATGAGGTAATGGTGGAGGGCTACTATCACCATCACTCCATGCATCCGTAACGGTCCCTCCTGAAGATCCCACCTCATATCGCCAACGCTTCGCCTCCTCACGACGGGCATAGGGTAACATGTGCGGGTGTGGCACTGCATCCTGTATCAAATTAAAACGGGATCATTATAACTCAAACATATGAACACCCATAGGTATCTCAATCAACCTTAACTTACAAATCCTTACCCTGTTTATGGTCACATCCCATTCTCCATACTTTGAGATATGATTGAGCGTAATCCTGCATGCACGATACATGTTTCCTCGACATCGATCACACAGACATTTGATTTTTTGCTCCAACCACATTTCGCGATGGTGGATACGGAGGGATTCATCCTCACTGGAGCTGCTTGTTGAAGATGGAGACATCCTACAAACAAACAACCCACCAAATTTGCTCTTCTTCAAATGCTTAACTTAAAAACTCTGTGTCGCGTCTATCGCCGCTCTATCGTCGCGTATAATCTCGCGTCTAATTGCGCGTCTAAATGCCTGTCTACTCTGTGTATTTAAACGCGCATGTAGACGCGCTAATAGACGCGACTATAGACGCATTTACTCTATGTATTCAGACGCGACTATAGACGCGCTAATAGATGCGACTATACCCGCGACTTTTAAACCTGCTTTTCGGCGCGCCACTCGCTTTGCTTTTCTTTTAACTACTTAAACTTCGCGAGCGGCTTTCTTCCTTCTTTATTAGCAGTTCTATAGATTCGAAGCTTAAGAGAGAGCCTCCCGTACACAGTTCCAAGCTTTCACTCAAGACAAAGGGACCGTACCTACACAACTTGCTTCCAAGCCTAAAGAAGAGGAGGAGTACGAACAAGGAGAAGAAACAAGTTTGGAAAAGAAAGATCCTTCCATACCTTTTTCCAAGTAAGTCCTTTTGAAGTTATTCTTGCTTGTTCTTTCCAGTTTTGCACTTTTTCGCATCCACGAAACACAGCATCTAGGTATGAGCGACACGTTCTTTTGTCGGGCGAAACATCCTTTTCCACTTTTGAGTATTCTCGACTGTCGGAGCGCGTGTATAGAGGCATCTGAGGGCGCATATATAGACGCTCAAACAGACGATTTGTTAAACGGAGTTTTAAACGAATTGTTAGACGCGCTTTTAGACGCGCTGTTAAACGAATGTTTGGACGGACTGATAGACGCGCTTTTTAACGCACTGTTAGGCGGATTGTTTGACGGACTGTTAGACGCGGTGGTAGACGCGCTTTTACTTGAACTGTTAAACTCTCTGTTAGATGCGTTTATAGACGCGAAGATTAGATGGGTCTATAGACGCGCTCTGACAGAGCCTCTTTTTTTTTTCCCCCCTTTCTTCTCAGCTCCCAAAGTAATAGATTTGTTTATTTTTTTCCAGTTTAACATGTGGGGAGGAAGTGCTTCTAGCTCACCTGATCCGCGTGAATCGATATGGAAGGATTTATACAATATTTTAGGGCACCCTCCTAGTCCTGCGGAGTTATACGGGTACATGACGGGTACCCTTAACACTCCCCAGAAGTCGGCACTATAGACTCCGAGCCACCCCACACCGCCTGAGATCACCCCAGCGGAGTCCGCACAGCCGTCTTATGCCCCGTCTTATGCCCCTTCCCCCGTACCGTCTTATGCCCCTTCCCCCATGCCGTCTTATGTCCCTTCTGCCATCCCGTCTTATGCCCCTTCCCCCATGCCTTCAGGAGGTCCTTCTGTCTCAGCGAGCCGTCGACGTACTCCCCAGCCGTCGAGACTCGGTTCTCCAGCTACGAGTGGTCAGCGTAGTCCCGCACAGTCCCCAGCTACGAGTGGCCAGCGTACGAGCTCAACACGACAGGGTGGCAGGCGTAGTAGCAGGGAGAGCGGTGAGGAGGATGATGATTCCGATGATTTAGACGTGCCTCTGGGTGATGGTACGATTTATTATGACATCACCCAGACAAGAGGCATCTTGATGGATGCGCGGGGGAAGGATATAATGGCCTTCATGCGCTCTGTAATTGCTAACAATTACAGAGATTGCTTTATCCACTATAAAGACCACCCAAAGAGGTTGGCTGATGAGACCCTCGCTACTGTTCGCTCTAGGTATCCTAACCCCCCCAATCGCCAGTTCACAGATAAATGGGGGAAGTCAAAGATTGTTACGATACTTAGCAATAAAAGATCTTCCCTTAAGAGGCAGGCACTAGCGGAGCTTGCTAGACTTGAGGCAGGTCAACCTCCAAGGGGCCCGCCCCACACCGCTCAGAAGCGTGAGTGGAAGAAGGCAATGAAGTCAGCGAGGGAGGAGCCCAGTCTGCAGCACGTGGAGGCACGGAGGATCCAGATGGAGGAGTATGGGAGCGCGCATTTTGGAGCAGGGGGTGTTGAATCATGGGAGGCCCAATTTGTAAGTATCGATCTCAAATTATATTGCTTATGTAGTTTATTAGGAGGTTGGTTGTTTCTTTGTACTAATCCCTCCACAAAGTGTATCGCGATCATGTAGCTTGAGATCGTGGGCAGATACCCTACTCCAGTGGAGACAGCCTACCACCGCCACCATCACAGAGGAGATACATGGAGGCACTTCTATGATGACGGGTTGATTACTGAGGAGCAGTATACCCGAGCTACTAGACAGACCCCCCAGGTATTTGAAAGTAATTAAATAATGCCAAAATTATAAGTAAAGATTTGATTTTTCATACATTGATATATGTTGTCCCTTGTTTACAGGGCGCCCCTGCACAAGAGGACGAGGAAGATGAGGAAGGAGGTGCAGAAGGGAGCGCAGAAGGGAGCGTGGAAGGCAGCGAGGATTAGTCGTAGAAGTAGTGCTACTATTCTTTTTTGTACTTAAAGCCATTGGCTTGGCTTCGTGCCTCTTGTATATAGACTCCTCTTATTTTTTGTACTTGAAGCCACATGACATGGCTTAGCTTCCTTATTTTTTGTACTTGGAGCCACATGACGTGGCTTAGCTTCGTGCTATATGTATATACAAGCACTTTTTGAGCTTTCAATTTTATTGCGTTTTGGAGTTGTAATATTTTATTTGGAATTGTAATTAAAATGAGGTTGGCTGTAAGAATTGAATTACAGAATGTGGATATGGGATTCTTGTAACAATATAGCATACACAACATACACAGTATTCTGTTTATTAAAAAAAAAAAAAAAGGCGCGTCTATCAGTGCGTTTACAAACGCGTTTATATTGGCGTCTGTCTGTTTGACTTGCGTCTATACGTGCGTTTATCAAAGTGTTTATATGCGCGTCTATTTACGCATGTATGAGCGCGTCTATACGCGCGTAAGTCTGATATATAGACGCGTTAATAGACGCGGGTCTCCTGACGCGCAAATAGACGCGTCTATGGGTGCTTTGTCTTGTTGTGCAATAAGATGTTTTGTCCTTACATTGTATTGATCCACATTAAGCGGGAAGATACGATTGGAACCTTAGCATTTAAAGATGTTTTGTCCTTAAATTGTATCGATCCACATGGAAGGGGTTTGAAGACATGTCGGGCTATTTAAAAGAAACTTTGAATTTTGCTTTCAAAGGTTTCCAAACCAATTTACTTTTTTTGGGGAAAGTTTGCATGTTAAATCCACATGTAACATCTACACTTCTAGTTATGGACATCTCCCTTGTCTAACCATCATTTCTAAGCATGTGACCACAACAATGTCTAAGGACTCTAAAATGTAAAGGTTTAATTATGGACGTACAAGTTTTTTTAATTTTTTGTACATGATCTTTCAAGGTGTCTCGTTCCATACATTTCTCTTAGTGAATACTTCATTAGTAGGTTGAAGGCCTACTTTTCTTTTGAGTTGAGGATTCCATAATCTCAAATATTATGGCATACGTAATATACAATCTCATGACATATTGTTAAATTCATCTCATACTCAAAATTTTGATAGGTTTTCTTACTAAAGGCAATTGGCACCCTAGGAGCACGTCCCTTCTACTTGGCTTCACGTTGCTGCCTTTAGCCTTCTCCCACCCGGCTTCCTTTCCTATCTTTGTTAGAGCTTGTTTGATGACTCTATAACTCACACAGACTCTATAACCTGCTATACACATTGATGATTGGATTAAATGACTCCTGTAAGAGTTAAATGGTTTCACAAAGAGCATAACGTTCGATCATTTTCCTCTATTATCACATGTGATCATTAGTATATTCGACCACCCGAGAGAGGGTTGCGATAACACTCGACCTTACTGTAGGAGATAAAGAGCTTTCTAGTAAGGAAAAGAGCCCTCTAATATGTGAGGAGGAAACATTAAATGAGCTACAAGTCGTGGCCTCCCTCCTTTTTCTAGCACTCATCTAGTCATACGTGAGATTCCCACGATAGTTAGCCTGAGTAAAAAATCGTTGACAGATAGATTTTCCCTTGTCTGACCTTAGTGTTTGGATTCACTTTGAGCATTTTTCCTACCTTGTGTTCATGTTATTTTCTTTCCCAAATGTGGTAGTTGATCAAGCTCAAGGACCACTCCTATCCAATCAACACAGTTATAGAAGAATGGATCTTATCACTCAGGAAGCACTGCCAGGGCTATCACATTATCACAAGCAATTTGTCTTCTCCAACCATGCCTGTGACCTCATGTGAAAGAAAACTCACCTTAGGGGCCGTGTACTACTGCATACCCTCCATCCCACTTCTGCTTGTTGCTGTTTTGGACCTCGTTGCCCTATCGATTATCACTTTTCCTACTGTATAAGTAGAGCATGATGATTTTTATAGATAGCATGAGAATCCATAATCTGCATCACAATTGTAGTGATGTTCTACTAGATCATGTCTTGCTATCAGCCCACATTGGCCACGCGACATTAATTCTTGCATGCTTTGGCGCATCAACTAGGCCCTAGACACCGGCATTCTAAAACAGAATGCTTTGGCATCAAATCGACCCTGGGCTCTTGCAATTGCTCAGTAGATTTGGCAATAGCTTAGTATATTTTTTGAGCCAAGCCATGAGTTAGTGGTGTACATGAAGCCATTTGAGCTTCCTGCGATATAGTTGGTGTGATAAGGAAGTCCAAATGCTGAATGATGGTACTTGCTTGATTGTTTAAATGGCCATATGATTTTTGTTATCCCCTACAGATGGGTCGAAGATCACTTTAAAAGAAATGTGTCCTTGCCATGCTTAAGTTATAGGCATGAGAAGGAAATATGTTTGCCCACAATTCTAGTATACTGACATAATGATTTCAAGAAGGAGAGCCTAAGCAATTGAGTTCTCTAACATCGGTTAATGTTTTGTAGTTTAATAGATGTCCCTTATTAGTGACATCTTGCGGGTTCATCTAACTCGCCACTTAGCTATGGCTACTAACGTAGTAATTGCTATGTATGCTGAAAGCCATTGGGATGCTACGGTATTAAATGTTAAATTTTATTTCTTCATTGCAAAAATAGGGGGACTATTCATAATATTTTTTCCTAAGAATTTGAAGAGAAGAGACCCCTCATGGAAAGAGATATGTTGGAGGTCTTTCTAAGTTTCTCTCACAAGGGGTGTCAGTTGATAATTTCTTACTAATGATCAATTATTTTGAGACAAAAGGGATAGAAAGTTTCCATTGAACTATATGTTATGGCCGAAACATAAGGGAGGAACTCACATGTAGATTTTCCCTCACTTAGAATTTTTTGCATTATGAGGAAAAATGTATTTGATCGTTATTATAATGGAAGATTTCTTAATGATATGGGTTATAATAAAATTTCCTTCATGGGAAGAAGGATTTATGCTTTCTTTGGATTTAATAGCACTTGGGGACCAAAAATACTCTTGAAAATATTATTATGAGCCTTGTAAGAGTTTTTATAAATGTTGGAGAAAGGGTGTATTTCCTTTGGAATTTGAGTTATTACCTAGGACTTTTCTTTTAATAAAAGAAGGTATTTTCTTTGGACATTTAATTATTAGTTGGGATTTTCAGGCACAACTCCCATGAAGTTAAGTTTTAATAATTTGGGAAATTGAGAAATAATGTTGCCCATAAGATTTTAAGAGTGAAAAGGTGAAAAGGCCATGTAGCATGAGTCAGTCCTTCAGTTTCGACATTCTCAAGGACCTTATCACACTTTGATGTGTGCATAAATTTAATTGTGATAATGATAATTGGAAAGTGCCAAGAGGAGATCAAGGAAAGGTATAAGTATATTGAGGTTATATTTGGATTTGTTGACCTTGGGAATTCCCTTGGACTTGGTTGGAGTACCCAAATTTATGGTTTACTTGAGATTCCCACTTATTACTTGGATTTCACTAACATTTTATATGCATTTCTTCATATCTTTAATTGCCCACCTCTGATTACTATTGAATAGTAAAATGCCAAGATTTGATTATGCTAATCTAGATTGAGTGACATGGATATAACAATTGTGTGCTGGCATTGAATCCTGCAGTCCCACAATTCATAGTGTGCATGTTCTAACGTGCTATGTTTGTGGATGGATGCAGGTGAGTCGGCATACCTCTCCATCAGATTTACATTAGAAAATCTAAGGCATGAAGACACGGTGTTGGCAACTACGAGGAGCACTCTACAACTGATCTTCTCTAAGTACTGCTAAATAAGATTAAACTCTTTACTGGAGACTAATCATCAGTATTGTTGTACTTTTTGCAATGTACTGACATAAATGTGAGTATAATAATTGACTCCCACTTTGGCACCTTGTTAAGAGGAATGGTATGATATGGATTATTCTCACTTATGCGGTATTGAGAGGTTGGTTTTATTAACGGACTACTCTCACTAGGTGTTTCAAAAGGGCAATAGTAAATGTTTGCAATTGGTTTACTTTGACATTGAAAACGGGTCCAATAGTACATTAGGATAGATGTTTGATGGGACAAAGACACACTAGTATATCCATTGTAATATTACGACCGATGGCTATACTTGGATTGACTTGTTTCGACTAATTGAAGTTTCAGGCCTGATTGTGGCACGAGGACTATGGGACCAACCCCTTTCTTAGTTGCTACATCATGATGCTTGGACCAACATCAAAATATTGGATGCATCCATTGCCCATGATATGGAAGATTTACAAGGAGATGCAATTCCTCTTCACATATTTGAAATTCACAAAAAGTCTCCATATGGTAGAGGTAATTTATCGAGAAGCTCAAAGTGTTAATTATCATTAGAAGCATGTTATTTTGATACTTGGGACTGATACCCTCGACCAACTAGTCGAGCATCTTTCACTTGATACACTCTATGAATATCCCTGACCTACTAGTTTAAGGACTATTCCATAACTATGAAAACTTGGTCACCCTCCATCAACTAGTTGGAGAGGATTGATACTTTTCTTTACTTTTTACTTACAGATTAAAATCCACTACATAGGGGAATCGATAGTAAGTTGCCCTTGGACAAAATCACTATTACACCTATTTTTTATTCTATCTAGGGCAGTAGTCTAACCCAATCCATTGTGATGGGCGGACTACTGCCCTCACTTGGATTGTGTGTCGGACCTGTGGGAATACGATTGGTGGGAAACATACACACACACATATCCCCTCGGGGATCCTTGTGTACTACAAGTGTATCAACATATTAATGGCCGATGGAAATAGGTGGCCACATTGAAGTTTTTCTTATTACTTTAGCTCAATATGAGACTTACTGCATGCAAGGAGTATTATATCTCCTGGCTCTAAGTGAGAGACTTTACCAAGACATTATTCCAGAGGGGGATACTAATCACCCACTGAACCACCATGGGAAAGTGTGAAAACCCATTGGACAATGGAGTGACTTTCAAGTAATTAGACCCTACTAGATAATTAAACCCATGAGTGTTACATGCCATATAGGGGCATATGAATATTGGAGCACCATGATACCCATGATGGATAAGGCTAAAATGGTCAAAAAAGCCACACATGGCTTATATGAATTTATTATTGTCAATGGTACCACATAGCTATTACCAATACCGTATACCTACTTCATAAATGAATGAGATATTGATTGAGATGATGGAGTTAGACCCTCTCTATTCCTTTGTATTATTGCATATGGAGCACATAAGTATGGTTGGATATACATGCACTATAGTCTCAAACATAACAATTGGCAAGGTGGCATTGTTAGGACCACTACATTAAAAGTGGTGAGCAGGTGTAATGAAGAATGAGCTACGAGGAACAAGGACATCTTCTCTCTTTCATCTCGAGAAGAATTCACACTATAGCATAAGAGGGAGAATCCAAAGATCCCCATTAATGGTAGTGACAAAGAGAATGGATATCGGTACATTCTCCCTCCCATTCAAACCTTGGTGAACTATTACAAGGGCTCCTAAGCTAAAAACTATAGTAAGCTCTATCCCCCGACTAATGCTCATCTTCCTTGCCCCTCAGCCCTCACATGCTATTGAGTTGGGAGCAATGGGATGAAGGCAACTAGGATGCTCCACTCTACTCTACAATGACCACGACGACTAGTACTAGGTGCTCACCATGCATCCACTCAATAATTTTGAGGTACTAGTCGAGTGTTTTACGAATGGTAGAAGAAACTAAGTTTCACACTCTATGAGTTAGAAGAAACTGTGGGTGTTTTCACCATCACCTTTCTCTGTGGCACCACCACACATGTTCTTCCTCACAGTCTTGTTGCCCTACCCTTTGTAGTTCCGCTTTAATGGATTTTCATTGCATTCACTCTATGCCGTATTTCCTTGTGCTTCTGCATTGCTTCTTGATATTGCTAGCTCACTTCGCCATGCACTACAAGGCATAGGCCCTTTTCCGACGAAAATACCGATGTTTTTTACACTAATTGCTTTTTTTAACGGGAACAAACATCGTTATTTACATCGTTATAAGTGTCAAAAAAGAACGGTCGCTACATAAGCGTCGCTATATAGTGACACTGGTAAACGTCGCTATATAGTGACACTGGAAAATGTCGCTATATAGCGACAATTAACAGAACTTAAAAAAAAGCATTAGTGGGGCTAAACAGGGCCATAGCAAGCCCTGTTTTGCCCCACTAATGTTTTTTTTTTGGTAATTACAAAAAAAAGTTTTTTATTACAAAATTTCCCTTGCGAAAAGGGTGATACAAAATCGCTCAAATGAAATGATCAAGCAACAAAAGCATATATATGTCAAAGATATACAACATTGTTTGTTACAAAATTACCCTTTCGAAAAGGGTGATAAAAAATCGCTCAAACGAGCCGATATACAAAATGATATACATGGTGAAGTATATGCAAACTACTACTACTACTACTACTACTACTACTACTATTACTCATTCGAATCGTCGTCCTTGTCATCCTCGTCTTGCTGGCCTGATCTTTGGTCCTAGTGATTTGCGCCTGCTCCCTAACCCTCGTGAGCTACACCTGATCCCTGGCCCTCATGATCGCTCGCCTCTGGTGATGGGATGCTCGAGCTTTGACTCTAAGAGTGAAACCATATTAATTGAAAATTAGATTGAAACTTAAAGAATAAAACAATTTAAAAAGTGAGATTACAAGTAGGAGTAGACTTATACCATGCGAGTAGCCATCTCAGCCCAATCGACTGTCGCTCCCATTGCCTCCTGCTCAATAAACCATGGCTTTGTTCCTATGCAAAATGCGCATCGCGTCTCTGCATCTATAGGAAGATGACCCATCGCAGCTTGCTGTGGATCCAATTTACGAGAGTTAGATAAAGTGCATGTAATATGTAGTAAAACAAATAGAACAATACATAAAATGAGAAGAAGTAGACTTACCATGGTTGCCTGGAATGCCAACTGTCCGCTTGCACCAAAGTGCGAAGTACCTATGGCATCCAGTCGTCTCCTCACATCCCTCCCCTGACCCTCGAACATTTGAGGATGGTCCCTATTCTGCTTTTTGAAGGACTTCTAATCAGCTTTGTCTACCCAGCTGGGTTTAGCCATGCCCTTTGCGATGGAAGTACGCAAGGTTGGTCTACGATGCTTCAAGACCAAACCCATGTGCTCTCGCATGTAATTCTCATTGAACTTGCAATTCGGTAGGTTAGGGTAATTTTATTTTAATTCATCGATGACCTCCTGCTTCTTTTGGTCATCTTGATACTGCCAATCAGCAGCAACGCCACTCTTGAAGTAGTGGATCATCAACCGCCGCCTCATGGTGGCCATCACTGCTTTGCCCTTTTTATTTTCTATTATCTCTCTGGTAGCCGTGATTAGAAAAGAGAGGTCCTCCACTGGGTAAGGAGGACTCATGGTAGTGGCAGGGTCAGAGCGAGTGGAAGCTGTGTGAGCACTTTCGGAGCAAGGAGTAGCAGTGGGAGTAGGAGAGGGCAAGGGACCTGACTAATACTGTGTCTCAGGACCAAGTGGAGACCTATAGGGATGTGAGTGTGCGGACTCATCTACATATCCCGAGTCAGCAGAACATAAGCAGCCCCTCCTACTCTTCCTTCCCTTACGATAAGCATGCGCAGGTGATGACCCCTTAGTCGAAGGGGCACGAGGGGACGGCTGAGCAGTAGGTCTAGCCATCGATGTAGGAGAGGGAATTGCTGAGGTCCTCTGAGATAGCAGAGAGAAGAATCTCGTTGCCTCCTCATCGGTCATCTGTGCTACAAACTCGTCAGGACTCCTGACAAAGCCATGGGTTGCTAGCAAAGGGGTTCCCCGAGGGGTAGTCACAGTGCTACGCCCGAGAGGAGTCAGGACTAGGGGTATAGTCATAGGGATAGGCCCCTGAGAAGTCCCCTAAGAGGAATCAAAGTCCTCTGAAGCATAGAGATCATGATGTCTCCTACTGTGAGGCTGTCCATACTCGTCGGACGTGCGACGCGATCCCATGTCTAACATAGACACAAACACGAAAACAAAAAACAAAAAACAAACATAAGTATAGGCATAGGCATAGGCATATGCTTATGAAAAGAAGACAAAAAGAGAGGAAGAGAGAAGAGAAAGAAGAGAGAAGGAGGAAAAAAGAAGAGAAAGAAGAGAGAAGGAGAAGGAGAAGGAGAAGAGAAAGAAGAGAGAAGGAGAAGGAGAAGAGAAAGAAGAGAGGAAAAAAGGAGAAGGGTAGGCATAGGCATAGGCATATGCTTATGAAAAGAGATCGAAAGAGGGGGAAGAGGGGGAGAAAGCTTATGCTCATGCTCATGCTTATGCTTATGCTTATGCATGAGCATATGAGCATAAAAGAAAAAGAGAGAAAGCTTAAGCATAGGCAAATACATATGCTTATGAAAAGAGATCGAAAGAGGGGGAAGAGGGGGAGAAAGAGAGAGGAAAAGAGGAAAATGAGACATGCTCATGAGAGAAGGAAAGGAGAAAGAGGGGAAAAAGAGATTGAAAGGAAAGGAGAAGAGAAGGAGACATATGCTCATGCTTATGCTTATGCTTATGCATGAGCATAAGAGAAGGAGACACATGCTTATGCTTATGCATAGGCAAATACATGGCATGGCATGCATCTCATCAGTCCACTGATGACACATTGAGGATTCGCGTAGATTGTGTAGCTTGGAAGCACATAGACAATCAGTGGCCGGACTTTGCGAGGGAGCCACGCAACTTACATCTTGGGCTCGCCATGGACGGCGTGAATCCTTTCGGGTTACGCTCGACATCTTGGTCAACATGGCCCATAGTCATGGTGAATTACAATATCCCACCATGGCTAACAATAAAAAAGGGACACCTCATGCTTGCACTACTTGTGCCAGGGAAGTACAAGGCAAAAAATATGGA
The DNA here is from genome assembly GCF_047967505.1 of Dipteris shenzhenensis. Classification (NCBI taxonomy): domain Eukaryota; kingdom Viridiplantae; phylum Streptophyta; class Polypodiopsida; order Gleicheniales; family Dipteridaceae; genus Dipteris; species Dipteris shenzhenensis. Next base: position 15,491,443 of record NC_141615.1, read on the forward strand.
CGTGTACATGGCACCTTTGATAGAGGAGTTACAGATATTATGGAGAGAAGTGTGGGTCTTTGATATTTCCTGAGCTCCTAAACATACCAATGAAATTTTGGTCAAGGGTATCTTGATGTGGACCATGCATGACTGCCTAGGATATGGAGAGTGCCCAGGTACGTGGTTGTGTCTCTACATGTATAATATAGGACTATGCTTTTATGACTCTCTTTCGCATGAATGTCTTATACTAACACAATTATGCACGCGTGCAAGACTTGTTACAAGTGGGTACCATGCTTGTCCTATTTGTGGACTGGGTTTGAAATCGCTTACATGATACTCCAAACATATAACACACTATTCAAAATTTTTGGACTTGTGTAAAGTCCAATTTGAGAAATGGACTAAAAAACAATCCAAAAATTTTGAATATACTAGTAATGTTGTTTTTTGAACTAGATTTGCCAACTCAAAACAAAAGATTTGATGATTAAGTACTAAGAACATCAATGCATAACCAAATCTCTTACAAAGGTGGTCTACATAAACATCTTCATAACTTCACAAAAATCTCTTACAAAGTGGTCTACATAAACATCTTCATAACTTCTTGTGAATTGAGCTACTATCACCTAAGAACATTAATAGATGACCAATAATAGATGACCAATTCTCTTAGAAAGCTGGTGTAATAAACACCTTTATGTATAAGTGGTGTGCACAAACCTTTATGACCATTTCTTTTAGAAAGGTGGTGTACATAAAGCCCTTAAAAAGGTAGTGTAGATAAATCCTTTTATGACATGTAAGTGGTGTACATATACACCACACTTGGTATTAAAAAACACCCTTAACTATAAAAATACATTTGATATAAAGTTTAAAATACACCATTAAGTATAAAATGGACTCATAAACAATCTTTATACACAATAATGAGAGTAAAGAAATCAAAAAAGTAGTAAACTTTTTATTAGATATTCTCTTTACATAGAAGTTCAAAACTTGTGATTACAAAGCCATCAGCCATCATGTTACTCAGTAATGTCCTCAATGCCAGGCCCTTGACTAGCAGGGTCTTGACTAATAGGCTGCTCTAAGACTGGAGTCTCAGTCAGTAGTTTTCTCTTTAGTTCCAAGCACCTGACTAGTAGGCTACTCTAGAGTCTCATGACCAAGTTCTTGGTGAGTAGGGACCTGGCTACTAGGTTCTTGACTAGTAGGCTGCTTTGGAGTCTATAAGGTCATGGTTGAAGAACCATCTATGCCTCCTGGTAACTCCTCTTAGTCATGCTTTGCCTCATCCATACCTTCTTTGAGTAAGTCTTCCTTGCTTGATCCACTTGCTTGTCCTTCACCCAAGATCAAGGGTGCCTTCCTCACTTTTAATTTCAAGGGAAGTGCTTGAACCACCTCTTTAGCCTTACCTTTTCCTATGACGTGCTATACTACTACTTCTTGTTGCCGCGAGCCTTCCCGTATGATGAGTGGAACCTCCTTGACTCTAGTTGACAATTGATCACCCTTATTCTTTGTGCAGATTTCTTCTTGTCGTAAGTCATCGGATGCAGAGCTTTCATCCTCATCATCACTTGAACTAGAATCATCATCCTCAGACTCACTACCCTCTTCTTTGACATTTTCCTCTTCAAAGAAGATAGTGCAAGTGTAATATGTGTCAAAGAACTCAATTTGATGGGGGGTATCAATGACATTTACATTTCTACCTTGGCGTAGCAATTTCTCAGCAACCAAACCCATTCGATACAATGCTACTTCCCACCCATCATTCGGTAAATTCTTTTTCATCTCTAGTATCACATCAGGATCCATCGGCTTTCTGTAATCCACCATTGCTGCATCAAGCTTAACCTTATTGTCCTCAAAGTAATGAAGCATGAGAGTCCTTAAAGGAATTTGGATTAGATTGCCACCACCCCTAGATAAGAAGCACATCAAGAAAGGCTACAAGACTTGAATGGCAGTGCCTTCCAAGACAATCATATGATTACGTAGGACTCTACCATGGTATACTTTTGAAAGTAAATACCCAAATGCAGATGTCAAACTCGCATACAAGGCATCCCTTTGTGATTCTGTCACGAACAGGACCAACGTTGATCTTTTCTTATCTGCCATAGGACCTTCTACAATAAACTGCACAAGTTTAACTATCCGTGACACTGCAAGGTCTTGCAATTCATCTATGAAAAATACGCATGGCTTCTCCCAAGCATGACCGCCCATTGTTATGAAATGCTCTGTATTAATGCCATTGATGTGTGCAAATTTTCTATCATTCTCTAATAGCAGGATATCATAGGAGAAGCTGAATGGAGAACCATCATCTAAACCACCAATTGCTCTACCTTGGGTAGTGGACTGCAAGGCCTTTTTCTTGATGTCCATATATTCTGTCTCAACAACCTTTGGCATTTTAGCTCTTAGATCCTTTGTTGGTGTGGCATCTGCATCCATTGAAGCCAACCACTTTCTAGCCCATGTCTTATCAAGAAGTTGACCTAGGCTAAGTGCTTTCTTCTTATCCACATCAATTGACTTGCCAGCTAACTCATCATCAGATTTTAATAAAAATAATAGTGCCGAGAGAGCATCCTCACTTTGAATCATTCGGGTGACCACTTCATCCAAGTTGCTATGCTTGCTCTTCTTTCCAAAGAAGTAGTCACCACTTATGATCTTCTTGCATACTTCTTTTGTTATTGCATCTGGAACAAACCTTAATGCTCTCCACCAAACAATAGACATCGGTTTCTTTATTTCTTTCCTCTAAGTTGCAATTTTCTCTGGTGCCTCAAAGGATATCTTCCCTGTTTCATATGCTTGGCAAACATCCACGATGCTCTGAAACACTTAGTCCTCGTTGAAGACAATGCAAGTAACATCCCTGTATCTTGCAATGGCGGTGTTTAAATCCTTTGCCTCAACCTTATTACTTGGTATGCCTTGCGTATTGCTTGCAACACCTTTCAAGCATCTATAGAACCGAGTCCTCTTTGCCATTTACTCAGATGTAGGTCTCCTGCCCTTCATTGTTTGTGGCTTTCCATAGCCCATCCATAACTCCCTTGCCTTTATCAAGATCTCAGAAAGAGAAGAGCTTTTTTCAACATAAATGGAGCAGAATTCAACCTTTCTGATTCTAGAATGTACTTCGAGTCATCGTTAAATATGCATATATGACAAATGACCCATTGAAACTTTTCCATCCACTCAATCTGTGGCAAGTTTCCTTTTCTTCCCTCATCAAGGGCGATCCTGCAAGCTTCACAAAAGTGTTGCCCATCAATGGGCTCAAACCTGCATCTTTCCAAGAATCTATTCTTTGTCAGCATCATGTATCTCTTCTCGATGTCAGTCTCATATCGGCTTTGGTACAAAGCCTCTCCACGAACAAAGTCACTCCTTCTAAAGTTCTCAAAAGCATCAAGAAAGTCCACGCGCTTTTGAAATATGACATCAGGCAATGTAGGATCATCTTCTTGAAGTCTCTTAAACACCATAGGATGAAGAGTGATATTAGAGGCAACTGGAGTTCTTGTTTTCCTCGTATCTTCACCTCCACCTATGAACGACATTGAAGATATCCTTGTGCAGATGGGTGAGAGAGATGACAGATGCAATATTACTGTGCCTTTGATCCACAAGGCATATAATGAATTCCAAGCCATAGTGGATGGTGGAGCAGGTGTCAATGTCCTATCAAAGGAGCTCTACGAAGAATGGGGTCTCCCACCAATGCAAAAGGCTAATTTTAACATATGCCTTGCTGATGATTCACAGGCTAAACCCTTGGGAATAGTGAATGGCATGTCCACAAAGATCGTAGGAGTCCACTTTTCCCTTCAATTCACAATCTTGGATCCCCCCAAAAAATCCTATCAAATTTTACTGGGACGTCCTTGGCTATGGGAAGCATCAGTCCTCCATGACTGGGGAACTGATAGACTGACAATCCAGAATCAAGACACTGTAGTCAAGGTGAATGTGGGGACAGGAGCTATTAAACCAATTGTTCCTAGAGCATTGGATGACACATCTTCCACGGCAATCTCAAGCAAATCAGCTCCCTTGCAACAGCATGCCATAGTAGGTGACTCAAAAAGCAATGTCAATAACTGGATACAAACATTGGTAACCATCGACAACTGCCATTCATTAGACCCCATCTTCTCACATATAGATGCTACTAGGCCGATCTTCAAGAAATGCCAGAATACTTTAAGAATTATAGAAGCCGCAATGTGCCAATAGCAATGCCATGACCACTCAGAGAATTTGAAGTTCAAGAAACCAATAGCATTAGAGAAACTCCAATCTATGAGGGACAAGCAAAAACATGCACAATAAACCTCACCCTTGAAGGGGAGGAAGAAAAGTTGGTTTTCATTGGGAAACAGCTTCATCAAGAAGATGAAACCAAACTCAAAGAACTCCTAATGGAATACCGTGACTGCCTAGCATGGTCATACAAAGAGATGAAAGGAATTTCACCAGAAGTGGCAGTACACATGATACCTATAAGGGAAGGTGCTCACCCTAAGGTATGTGGACCTTATCGCACAAATCCAAAATATGGCACCATGGTTTATGACGAGCTAGAAAAACTCGTAGATGCCGGATTGATCTACGAGATAGAGCACACTGATTGAGTTTCACCCATTGTCATTGTACCTAAATGCAACAAGAAGCTCAGAATATGCATAAACTTAAAAAATGTGAATGCCGCCACAATTATGGATCACTATCCCCTACCCTTAAGAGAAACAATGTTGGAAAATGTGGCAGGATTTGAAATATATAGCTTCTTCGATGGCTTCAGTGGCTATAATCAAGTGCAAATTGCTCCTCAAGACCAATCAAAAACAACATTTGCTACAATGGGGTATTTTTGCATATAGAGTCATGCCATTCGGCCTTTGTAATGCCCCAGCCACATTCTAGCGAGTCATGTTCACAGCTTTCAAGTCATTTTTGAATAAGTTTCTATAGGTGTTCTTGGATGATTTGTGCATCCATTCAAACAAACAGGACCACTTCAAATGTCTTGAAGAAGTACTAATCAAAAGGAGTATGGCATCTCCCTAAATCCAACAAAATGCCAGTTCATGGTCACCCACGGAGTTGTTTTGGGACACATCGTCTCTCAACATGGGATTGCAACTGACATGGACAAAATCAAAATCATCATGGAATTGCCTCCTCCTACAAATTCCAAAGGTGTACAGGTCTTTATGGGACATGTCGGCTATTATAGAAGATTTATATTACGGTATGCCATGATAGCTAGACCACTTTACAAATTATTAGTGGAGTTCTTATGGATCGAAGAGTGCGACCAAGCCTTTGAGCTTTTAAAGTGGCACCTAATCACAGCACCCATCCTTATATCTCCTAATTGGGATATTGATTTTCATGTACATACTGATGGATCCAAGTATGCAATTGGGAGTGTGCTTTGTCAACCTGGTGAACATAAGAAAGACTACCCCTTCTACTTCGCCAGTTGACAACTCAATGATGCAGAGATCAACTATACAACCACAGAATGAGAAGCCGTAGCAATGGTGTATAGTGTAAAGAAATTTCGGCACTATCTCCTGGCAAATGATTTTGTCTTCTACACAGACCATCAAGCATTGCTTTATCTTGTGAACCGTCTGTGTACCACAGGAAGAATAACCAGATGGCTCCGTGGTCTGCAAAATTTTGACTCTATGCCAACATGAACTTATGTAGAAAGAGAATGTGATACAACTTTGTGTTACAACTTTGTGATACAACTTTGTGATACAACTTTGTAATACGACTTTGTGTTACAACTTCTACATGTAGAGAGAGATTGTGTTACAACTTTGTGATACAACTTTGTGCTACAACTTTGTGTTACAACTTCTACATGTAGAAAGAGAATGTGATACAACTTTGTGTTACAACTTTGTATTACAACTTTGTGATAGAACTTTGTGTTACATGCAGAGAGAGAAGCTCTCTAACTTGTATAAATACCCCATAATGGAAGAGTAATGGAATGAACCCCACACTCTTTGGGGCATTGTGTTGAGTCTACTTTGGTATTCCAAGCATTTGTCTCAAGTGTCCATGCTTCCTTGCACTCCATGTCCAAAAGCGTGTCCTAACGTTGCAACTCCTCCTCCCCTCTCCTCCAACCTTGCAATCCATCCTCTCCCTCTCCTCCTCCTTCCTCCTCCTTCCTCCTCCTCCTCCCTCTCCTCCTCCTCCTCCCTCCTCCTCCTCCTCCTCCTCCCTCCTCCTCGTCCTCTCTCCTCCTCCTCCCTCCTCCTCCTCCCTCCTCTCTCTTCTTTCCTTCATGCTCTTACACCTTCTTCCTCTCCCACTCCTATGCTATCCCTAAACCCTTTGTTCTTCAACCCTTAAAACTCCATGATCTACTAGGGAGATGAGTTCTCCACCATGTACTCTACCCTGACCTTGGAACCTCCTTCTAAACCTTGGAACCTCCTTCTAAACCCTAGAACCTCCTTCTGAACCTTGGATCCTCCTTCTAACCCTGGACTCCTTCTAAACCTTGGAACCTCCTTCTAAACCCTGGAACTCTTTCTAAACCATGGAACCTCCTTCTGAACCCTAGAACCTCCTTCTAACCTTGGAACCTCCTTCTAACCCTTAAACTCCTCCTAAACCCTACAACCCCCAATGAAGGAAAAAGCCTTCATTACCTCAACAAAGATGATTTACGTTCCTTTTACACATGCATGCACTTTGTTTGCTTACCACACTTAAGCCTATGTCTCTCACCGTCGAGTTCCTAAGCTACACGTATACTACAACCGACAATCCCAATATATCTATAGGTGACAAAAAGCCTCGGAACCTTGCAAACATAGAATACCCAGCTCTTCCTACGAAAGCAGTAGGAAAGAGCAAACATTTGGTGCCACTGCCGGGGAGACTAGCATCTCGAGTAGTGAGTAAGCATATGTAGGTATGTGTAAAACAACAAACTACTTCGAACTTTCACGAACATAACACTCAAGGGCAAGGAGAGATTTTTTTTTTTCCATTTCTAGCCAAACATATCAACCCGAAGCATCAACCTTGGGTTACTACCTTAAAAAATTTTCTTTATTTCTTAAATAGAAGCCACATGATATAAATTCAGGCTAGGTAGTGGACACAAATGCATAGAGCTTGCTATTTCCATCATTTTACCTTTTTTAGAAAAGCAAACCGAGCTATCCATAAAGAGTTATGGCTCACGAAGTGTCTAGGGTTAAACCCTAAACCTAAAATCAAATCCTATAAAAACCAACTCCACCCCCTCATTCTTCATCTTTCACTTTTTACCTCCATTCTCTTCTTCATTCCGAGCCCCACACAAGACACTCCTCCCTCTACATCAACCACCACCTTACTCCCATCCTCACATTGTAAGTGACTTTGAGCCCATCTCGCAGTGATAACCTAGCCATCCACCCACCATCCATTGTTACACAATAATCCCGTTACATCGAGAAAGACTTGGAGAGCGTTTAGGTGACCACTTCTCCCTCCTTTTCAATTTCCGTCTGCAAAGTTTTTTTGCTCTCATTTTTCCCCTTCCCATCTCCACCACCCCTCCCCCTCCCCCCTCCATTTCCACCTCCCCCTCCCCCCTCCCCCCTCCATTTCCACCTCCCCCTCCCCCGTCCATCTCCACCACTGCCTCCCCCTCCCCCCTCCATCTCCCCCTCCCCCCTCCCCCTCCATCTACACATCCCCCTGCCCCTCCCCCCTCCATCTCCACCTCCCCCTGCCCCCTCTATCTCCACCTCCCCCTTCCCCTCCCCCCTCCATTTCCCCTCCCCCCTCCATTTCCACCTCCCCCTCCCCCTCCATCTCCCCCTCCCCCTTCCCCCTCCCCCTCCCATTTCCACCACCCCCACCACCTCCCCCTTTCACTCTCTCTCTTTCTTTCTCTTTCTATCCCTCCCCCTCCCCCTCCCCCCTCCATTTCCCCTTCCCCTCCCCCTCCCCCCTCCATTTCCACCTCCCCCTCCCCCTCCATCTCCCCCTCCCCCTCCCATTTCCACCACCCCCACCACCTCCCCCTTTCACTCTCTCTCTTTCTTTCTCTCTCTATCCCTCCCCCTCCCCCCTCCATTTCCCCTCCCCCTCCCCCTGCCCCCCTCCATTTCCACCTCCCCCTCCCCCTCCATCTCCCCCTCTTACTCACTCTCTCTCTATCTCTCCTTCCACCTCTCTTACTTTCTCTCTCTCTTACTCTCTCTACCTCTCTCTCTTTCTCTCTCTCTCATTCTCTCCCCATCCCCCTCTCTCTCTTTTCTCTCTCCTCTCTCCCCGTTCCCCCCTCTCTCTCTTTTCTCTCTCCTCTCTCCCCCTCCCCCCCTCTCTCTTTACTCTCTCTCTCTCTTATTCTCTCCCCATCCCCCTCTCTCTCTTTTCTCTCTCCTCTCTCTCCCTTCCCCCCTCTCTCTCTTTTCTGTCTCCTCTCTCCCCCTCCCCCCCTCTCTCTCTCTCACTCTCTCCTCTCTCCTCCTCATTCTCTCCCCCACCCCCCTCTCTCTCTCTCCCCCTTACCCCCCCTCTCTCTACCACCTTACCCACTCCCCTTCTCTTTACCCCCCCTATCTGTAATCCCCCCTCGGGCCGCCTCGCGGCGGTGCCCCATAGAGTCGCCCCACGGTGCCACTGCAGCACCACCGCCCACAGCGCCCCCACCAGCCCGCACCTGTGGCACCACCTCCCATGCTCGTGGCACCTTCACCCGCGAACCGCTAGCCCGCGCCCGCGGCGCCATTGCCCATGGTGCCCCCGCCAACCCACGCCCGCGGCACCACCGCCTCGTCCCTGCTCTCCGCCCCCTTCTCCACCACCCTGCCCCCACCTCCCCTGCTCACCCCCCGTCACCCATTGCCCCATCCCCCACCTCTCACCCTCCCCTCTCAGCCCCGCCCCCGCGTGCGCCCCGCCCCCCCTCACCCATCCCTCTCCTCTCCTCCCCTCCCCTACACCCCCCTACACACCCTGCATAAAACCCCCCTGCGAAAAACCCCCCTGCACAAACCCCCCTGCAAAAACCCCCCCTGCGCGAACCCCCCGCGCGAAAAAAAAAAACCCTAACCTACAACTAACCTCAGGTTAGTTACTAACTGCGGTTAGGTTAGGTTAGTTGGTTAACCCTAGGCTAGTTAGTCTAACTGAGTTAGATTAGGCTAAGCTAGATTAGCTAGCGAAAACCTAGGCTAGGTTAGTTTTGCCCTTAGTTCAGTTAGTTTTAACCTTAGCTAGGTTAACTTAACTGTCAGTTAGTTACATTAACTAGGTTAGTTGCACTGACTATGGTCCGTCTAAGCATCACTAGGTTAGGTTAGACTAACTGTTAGGCTTCTAACTAGACAAATAGGTTAGTTAACCTAACTGGATTAACTTGGTTCCAACCCCTCAGTTGGAATTCAAGTCCATTCACACCACCTTTAGGACCCCCCCAAGGCCAATTTTACCCCTACTTTCACCCCTCATAACTCATCCATTTAAGAATATTCTTTTCTTTTTATTGCAGTATGGTTTTACAACAGCTTTCCCTATATATACAAAGATGTGCATATATGGTCGATCCTCTTGTTTCTAGTGTACTTAGCAATAAGCAGAAGACCATAGATGATGTTTTTAAGTGGTTGCAACCTATTGATTTGACTGCGGCGTGAGTTATCTTTACTGCATATCACGAGGAGTGAGTATCAATCCCTACCTAGCTTATCTCTTACATTGTGGAGGATTATATCAAATAATAATTATTCTTAATTGATAATGCAGCTTGCATTGGAGCTTGGTAATTGTGGACATCTTAGCCAAGCAATGCTTCTTTGTCAATTCAATAGCATCTATCCATGGCAGTGTGTCAGAGTAAGTATAACCTACTTGTGTCATAATTATGTCAATGAGATGCATCCTATGCAATGCGCACATTTATTTATGTTTTCTATTTTGATGTCTAGATCTGCTCGAAAGTTGGTAGGTGCTATAGATGCACTTATGCAAATGGAGGGTGACTTGGAAGATCAAATAGAGTATATAACATGCCCTGCAGCGAAGCAGAATGATGACCACAGTTGTGGGTGGAGAGTCAGATATAACTACTTTTTGCTCCTTGCTCAAATTTTTAATTTGAGAGGCGGTGAAACCTCATTGTCGACATATACAGACTTGCATCTATATGCATTTATGTCATCTATCATTAAGGCATTTATTGATAACGTGGTGGAGCATCCAGAGGAAACATTGGTTGCTACGCCCATAAGTTGTCCTAATGTAACCGCTGTATTGGACGAAATGGGGAGCTCTTCTAAGGTTAAAGTCATCATTAGCAAGCAACCTCGTGTTCTGACTTTTGGTAGCGAGGAAGTTACAATCCTCTCCGACCCTTTGAAAGAGGCTAATGACAAAGTCATGATGGCCATCCTCAGGTTTGATATAAACATCTCTTGGCTTGATACTTCAATCATTTGATTCAATCTGCTTCTAACATTTGTTTATTTATTGCTGCAGTACGGTTATATCTCACTTTCCTAGATCAGTACAGAATCGCGTCTGTATGCTCGATTCTCTTCTTTCAGCTGTACTTAGTGATACCAAGAAGACAGTAGATGATGTTTGTTCAATTCTACAACCTTTAGACTTGGATGGCATACTACTTGTCTTTATGCCATACTATGAGAAGTAAGTATGGTCTCAATCTTTCTTTTACTCTCTTATTTATAATATTGTGTCAATTAATACTTATTATTGTGATAAATCTTATCGCTCTTTATTGGTGATGTAGTTCACATTGGAGCCTGATAGTATGGGATCTTGATGACAACCATTGTTGGTTTGTCAACTCATTTACAGGCTTTCACGGGGTGTTCAGGTAAGTGTTCTTTTATCATATCATTATGAACATGCATCTTACTATTTACTACACAAATTCACTTTGTCATATGTCATGATGGACAAGTCTGCAAACAAGTTAGTTTCTGCGATTATGAAAATCAGGGAGCATCAAGACCAACCAAATTTCTAGACACGCCTCGCAGTGGAGTAGAAAGACATGTTTAGTAGTGGGTGGAGAATTGCCTACAACTTCATGTTGTATCTCAATGAAATTTTTGAACATGTCTCAATAGAAGCATATACCAAGCTCGAGCTACAAGATTTTGTGGCTAAGACTGTTCACTATCTAACTGCTACCATTGGGAAACAACATGATGGACTCAATGAAGAACCTGAGGGAGCCAAAGAAAAAGAAGAGACAATTTAGTCTCCTTCTGTATCACAGCCTCAAGTAGAAGCATTACAGTCTACACTTGAATTAGAGACTCAATGCATTCTTCCTACACAAGAAGTGGAGACTCAATGTGCATCTACAACATCACATCTTGTAAAGGAGGAAGAGATTAAGTCTATCCCGATTGCACCAGAAGTGGAATCTCAATGTACACCATCCACACAAGTAGAGACTCAATGTACTCTTAGAGAATCACAGCCTCAAGAGGACTCATCAGACTCTATTCAGTTGTAAAACATGTACAAAGAAACATGAGTCCTTGAAGATTTTTATCTTGTTTGTATTGATTAATGACTTATGTTAAATGTTGCAATACATTAGGATATTTTATGATATTTATTCATTACAATACATTAGGTTTTACTTTTTTGAAAGTCTAATTTATTATGTACAATAAATATCTTATGATGAGAATCTAATAATTATATCATTCTTATGTTCCATCACTTTATTTTATAGATTTCAATGTACTCAAAATCTATCATTTATTATGTACAGCAAGTCTAACTTATATTATATTAAAAGAATATCTCATGATGAGATTCTAATAATTACTAACTTATATTATATTAAAAGAATATCTCATGATGAGATTCTATTAATTATATCATTCTTGTGTTCCATCATTTTATTTTATAGATTTCAATGTACTATCACTATCTTACATGTCTCAAATGTCTCCCATTACGGTCTTGCATCCCATCATTTTATTTTATAATGTCTCGCATTACGGTCTTGCATCTAGTCATCTCGCATTACGGTCTTGCATCTGTAGTTCTATAAATTCCCTAGTAGTCGTTCATCTTCTATATCTCACCCGCAACAAACACTTCTTCCACTTTGCTCTTCTTACCTTACTCCTCTCCTCAAGCTTGCTCCTTCCTCTCCTCAAGCTTGCTCCTTCCATCTTGCCTGCAGCCTTGCCTCCTCTTCTCAAGCATACTCCTTTCATCTTGCCTTACCTCCTCTAGTTACCTTCCTCACTCTCGTTACCTTCCTCACCTCGTTCGTCTTCTATATCTTTCCTCACTCTCGTTACCTTCCTCACCTCGTTCGTCTTCTATATCTCACCCGCAGCAAAAACTTCTTCCACTTTACTGTTCTTACCTTACTCCTCTCCACACTTCTTCCACTTTACTCTTCTTACCTTACTCCTCTCCTCAAGCTTGCTCCTTCCATCTTGCCCGCAGCCTTACCTCCTCTTCTCAAGCATACTCCTTTCATCTTGCAGCCATTATGGATCTTTTTAAGGTAATCGATTCTGTCGAGCAAGCCATTAGTAGCCTCAAAGAATGGATTGCCGAGAACCAAGGAAAGAGAGAGAAGAGAAAGCAAAATCCAGCTCCATTAACCCAGTACGAGAAGGATGACTTTGCTTGTCAGAAGGGCTTAGAGAAGGAAGAGGAAAGAAAAATAAGTATGGCTACTACTCAAATAGATAAATTGCAGTCATATAGGAGAGAGTTGATAGACTTTCAAAGTGAGATATCTTCATGTGTGGCTCGTTATGGAAGATTTTCCCCCGAGGAAGCGCAAGCCATTCGGAATAAACAAAGTGTTATGTAGGAGAAAATTCATCAATCCTTACTTCTCTTCTATAATTTTAACTACATCGATGAGGATGAGATGAGCTCAGCTCTTGAATGGCTTGAATTTAGGCTAAAGACTTGAAAATAGAAAATTCATCAAATTGAATGGCTGTAGTCTTGAAAATAAATTTGCCCTTCCAGTGAGAGTCTTATTGTAACTTTTGGTGTAATTTGCCTTCCAATGAGAGTCTTATTGTAACTTTTGGTGTTTTTCAACACCTAAATTATAAATATTGTGAGAGTTTGCTACTTCCACTTGTAACTTTTGAAAGTGTTTCCTAAACACTATTACAAATATAAAGAGAGTTTACAATTAATGAACCACTCTTTTTTGTGTAACTTATCTCAGGCTTAACTTTTGAAGGTGTTTATTAACACCATTAAATATTAAGAGAGTTTACAACAACCGAATCTTATTTTTTCATGTAACTTATCTAGGCTGCGTTAAATTTTATAATTTTAGTTTCATGTCCTTAAAAAATATATTAAAAAATGCTTGTTTTTATGTTTTTATATGTGCTTTGAAGATTGGGTTTTTCTTAAATTTTATCTGAAAACTAGTCCAAAAGTATATGTAAAAATGAATTTGTACATTGACAAGTCCAAAATTAATGAAATAAGTGTTTACCCCGACTCGCCCCCTGAGATTCAACCACTCCTTCTAACTCCTCCACACCCCAACATGGTTGGACATTGTCATGGCAATGATGGGGATATCGAGCTTGATGCAGAGGTTGACAACTTCTTCCATCAAAGAAATAACAACAATCAAGGCCGATGCCCCTTGGGAAAACTGGAACTTCCCAAATATAATGGTAGGGGAGACCCAGCCCGCTTCCTCCAGCATTTTGATGCCGCATGTCAAGCAGGTGGTGATCAATCCCATGAAACCAAGGTGGCTTGGTTTCCAATGGCCTTAATTGATGAACCATCAGAATGGTACCTAGACCTTCTCATGGAAAAACGTGCCACATGGGACCTACTTCAAACCGAATTCAAACAATGCTTTCAAACGGAGAGGCTACAAGATGATCCCGCCCTCCAGCTCAACAAGATCGAACAAGGCCGGAGAGAAGATGTACGCACATACCTGGGAAAGATAAAGAGATTGATCGCCAGCTGTGTCCCATGCCTAGATGCAAAGTACCTCACGGCATGGTTCATAGTAGATCTAAGAAAGAAAATCCGAAAGGATATGAAAAAGATAAGCAGCTATGAAACATTCAATGCTGCTCATGCGCAGCCATTGACATCGAAGATGGCATGACGACAGACTTAGACACTAGCAGTGATGACGACAGATCAAATGCACGAGATAAGCACTCGAAAAATGGTAAATCAAAGTACACTGCTGAAACATCAAATGAAGATCGCCTAGAGGCCCTAGAGGCCATGACCTTGAAGCTAAAAGAAGATATGATGTAGGCCATGGATCAAAAACTCCACTTGTCTCAACCGCCAACTCAAACATATCCATGGCGAGAAAATGTATGGTGTCCACACTGCCTAACAAATCATGCAGCAAATGAGTGCCCGGTCCTCAAAGCCAGGATCACTGCATAAGCAAATCCACTGCCATGGTTGTGGTGCCTTATCTGCGTCGTCGGCAACCATGATGAGAATAGTTGCATCTTCAACACGCACAACAATCTGCCTCGACCTCCACAATACCAAGCGGCACCCATGCCAGTATATAGGCAATTGGCACTTGCGCAAGTGCCCCTAGCTCTGAGGCTAAATCCTATTCCCGTTTGGACACAAGTCCCACAACTACTCAGGAATCTGAATCCACGATCGTATCCAAGAGCACCAAATCCAGCTCCTCAGGCAATTCCAATACATCAATTATAAGCCGAGGAAGTAGACTCGTTATTTGAGTATGAAGCAGAGTACCCAGTGTACTATGTAGAAGGTGAAAAGGGTCTAATACTAGTTTATGCAAATCAAGTACGACCCAACACATTTTGAGCACCAATCCAGTGTTACGGTTATGGAGAAAATCACCGGATCGCAGAGTGTCCTCATCATGGTAGCCTAGGTACTTTCCAACCCCTCTGTAAATATTGTGGCATAGGACATGCCTGTATGGATTGTCCCATGAAAAATAAGGTCCCAAAACAAACAGAGGTTAAGCTTGAAGTCCCCATCGGCATCATTAGGGTGGACCAAGTCTGCAAGTGTAAAGTCACAACCTGTCAATGTGATTGCACGCCAACAGAAAGAGGCCACCAAGGACCCTAACATTCCAATCCAACCAAAGCGACTTCTTTAAAAAAAAGCACAAGTGCCTCCACCTCTGCCAAGCAATGAGCAGCCGAGCTCATCCACATCAACTCCCGAGCCTCAAATAAAAGAAGCCCCATACCTGAATGCAGAGGTGGAGAAGGCTCGTTTTCAGGTACTTCAGCAATGGGTCCAAAATGAACAAGCTCAATTTGAGGCTGAGAAACAAGCTCAAGACCCAATCCATGACTTGGCCCCACAAAGTATTGATACTGTACTCGAGCCTTTGTTCCAATAATAGACTCCACAACAGAATGTACCGCCACGTCAACTTGAAGTAGCCGCACTCTCTATCATCCTGAGTTGCCTTGTGTCAATTCCCATTAGAATCCTCTTAAGGAATTGTCCCAATCTCTGGGAGAGTTTCAAACGATGGATTGAACTCGCAAATCCTCCTCCACCTATGAACGACATTGAAGATATCCCTGTGCAGATGGGTGAGAGAGATGACATATGCAACATTACTGTGCCTTTGATCCACAAGGCATATAATGAAGTCCAAGCTATAGTGGATGGTGGATCAAGTGTCAATGTCCTATCAAAGGAGCTCTACGAAGAATGGGTCTCCCACCAATGCAAAAGGCTAATTTCAACATACGCCTTGCCGATGATTCACGGGCTAAACCCTTGGGAATAGTGAATGGCATGTCCACAAAGATCACAAGAGTCTGCTTTTCCCTTCAATTCTCAATCTTGGATCTCCCCAAAAAATCCTATCAAATCTTAATGGGACGCCCTTGGTTACGGGAAGCATCATTCCTCCATGACTGGGGAACTGATATACTGACAATCCAGAATCGAGACACTGTAGTCACGGTGAATGTGGGGATAGGAGCTATTAAACCAATTGTGCCTAGAGCATTGGATGACACATCTTCAACAACAATCTCAAGCAAATTAGCTCCCTTGCAACAGCATGCCATAGGAGGTGACTCACAAAGCAATGTCAATAACTAAATACAAACATTGGCAACCATCGACAACTACCATTCATTAGACCCCATCTTCTCACATATAGATGCTAATGCACTACAGGTCGCCGACACATGAAGAACCAATCGATCTAGAGATGCCATTCTTTATGGCTGACCTCGAGTGGGATGATGAACCTAAAGAAGGTACCCATACCAATGATGAAATTGAAGATCAAATCTTTGATAATGACCTAGCCATTCTGCATGCCCTAATGGTAGTCGAGCTCCCAAAAGTTGAACCTCCATAGTTGAATAATAGCAGAAGATCCCGCAAGAAAGGTGGAGGAAATCGCGCCAAGGCCGAGCACTTCAATGAATTCCAATGAGTCCAATCAAGGATCATCAAATTGTTCCTTGCAAAGTCAGCTCCCTCAAAATCAAAACCACTGCCTCTTGAATGGTCCCTTGAGGGACTGGAAGGAGTATGTGTAGCACATGAACCCTTACGTGGAAACACCTTACCAGTGGAAAAGTTACCCCACAATTCCCAACGTAAGAAGTTTTGGAAATATAAGCCACATGTGTGGATGAGCTCGATCAAGCAACTTCAGAAAAAGAAAGAAAAGAAGAGCCTAACGAATTAATAAATGCAACTATGCCACCCAGTACACATGACACATATTAGGCTAGTTCAACCCCATCAGAGGCTGATCTTCGAGAAGTGTACTTATACTTTGTGCAGCTTGCTTGCTTCGTTATTAGCAGATCCACAGTTTCAATGCTTAAGAGAAAGGCACTCTATGAGGGACCAGCAAAAATACACACAATAAACCTCGG